>NW_025289483.1:0-1082 GCF_018294505.1 Triticum aestivum
TTTCATGGACTATTACTCAATGCTTTGGGGTCCAGGAGTGGTTTCCATGGTTACCGAACCCTCGAGTGCGTTTACGTGTCGGTCATAAACACTCGCTCTTTTGGCCAATTCTGGCCTGTTTCATGGACTATTACTTACTATTTTGGGGTCCTAGAGTGACTTCCACAATTAACAAACCCTGGGGTGCGTTTATGTCTCGGTCATCAACACTCGCTGTTTTACTCGCTGTTTTGGCCGATTCTGGCCCGTTTCTTGGATTATTACTCACCGTTTTGGGGTCGCGAAGCGATTTCCATAATTGTTGAACCCCAAGGTCTGCTTACGTGTCGATCATCAACACTGGCAGTTTTGGCCGATTCTGGCCCGTTTGATGGACTATTACTCACTGTTTTTGGGTCCCGGAGTGGTTTCCATGGTTAACGAACCATGCGGTGTGTTTACATGTCGGTCATCAACGCTCGCAATTTTGGCTTATTCTGACCTGTTTCTTGGAATATTACTCATTGTTTTGGGGTCCCGAAGCGATTTCCATAGGTGTTGGTCATCAACACTGGCAGTTTTGACCGATTCTGGCCCGGTTCTTGGACTATTACTCACTGTTTTGGGGTGCCAGAGCGATTTCCATAGTTGTTTAACCCCAAGAAGCGCTTACGTGTCGGTCATCAACACTGGCAGTTTTGGCCGATTCTAGCCCATTTCGTGGACGATTACTCACTATTTGCGGTTCCCGGAGTGATTTCCATGATTAACGAACCCTGGGGTGCGTTTACGTGTCGGTGATCAATACTGGTAGTTTTGGCCGATTCTGACCCGTTTCTTGGATTATTACTCACTATTTTGGGGTCCCGAAGCGATTTCCATAATTGTTGAACCCCAAGGTCCGCTTACGTGTCGGTCATCAACACTGGCAGTTTTGGCCGATCCTGGCCCGTTTTCTGGACTACTACTCACTATTTTGGGGTCCCGGAGTGATTTCCACGATTAACGAACCCTGGAGTGCGTTTACGTGTCGGTCATCAACAATCGCAAATTTGGCCGATTCTGACCCGTTTCTTGGATTATTACTCACTGTTTTGGGGTCC
>NW_025289485.1:0-1082 GCF_018294505.1 Triticum aestivum
CGAGCAATAAAACGCTCAACATCCCGTCTCATCTTTGGCCAAAAGAAATGTGTAGCAAGTACGTCCTCCGTCTTCTTCATGCCAAAGTGTCCCATTAATCCTCCTCCATGTGCCTCCTGCAACAACAAAAGACGAACGGAGCTAGCTGGAATGCATAGCTTGTTAGCACGAAACACAAATCCATCGTTAACAACAAACTTGTTCCACATTCTTCCTTCTTTACAATTCTGCATTACATCTTTAAAATCAGCATCATGCACATATTGATCTTTGATGGTCTCCAAACCAAATATTTTGAAGTCAAGTTGTGAAAGCATAGTATAGCGACGAGACAATGCATCAGCAATAACATTTTCTTTTCCCTTCTTGTGTTTAATGACATAAGGGAAAGTCTCAATGAATTCAACCCATTTAGCATGTCTACGATTCAGTTTAGCTTGACTTTTAATATGTTTCAAAGATTCATGATCCGAATGTATAACAAACTCTTTGGGCCATAAATAATGTTGCCATGTTTCTAAAGTCCGAACAAGAGCATATAATTCTTTATCATAAGTAGAATAATTCAGACTAGGCCTACTCAATTTTTCAGTAAAGTATGCAACAGGTTTGCCATCTTGTAATAACACACCTCCTAATCCAATTCCACTAGCATCACATTCAAGCTCAAAAGTCTTATTAAAATCAGGAAGTTGGAGTAAAGGAGCATGTGTCAACTTATCTTTCAATACCGTGAAGGCTTCTTCCTGTGCGGTACCCCAAACAAAAGGCACATCCTTCTTTGTAAGCTCGTTGAGAGGTGCAGCAATGGTGCTGAAATCTCTCACAAAACGCCTATAGAATCCAGCGAGGCCAAGAAAACTCCTCACTTGTGTGACCGTTTTGGGCTGCGGCCAACTCTCAATAGCTTCAATCTTGGCTTTGTCAACTTCAATTCCCTGTGGAGTAACAACATAGCCAAGAAAAGATACTCGGTCGGTGCAAAAGGTGCACTTCCCAAGGTTACCAAACAAACGTGCATCACGTAGAGCAATAAAAACAGCACGTAAATGTTCCAAATGTTCTTCCAAAGATCTGCTATA
>NW_025289486.1:0-1082 GCF_018294505.1 Triticum aestivum
AGCAGCAAGGGTGATATTCAGGTTGACATATCTCCATAGACAATCTAACCTGTACAGGGATGAGTAAGATATGAAAAACTTCAATTGAAAGCACCGCAAAGGTATATAAGCAATGGTAACATCATTTGAAGAACATCCCTTTCCTCTTTTTTGTTCCCTTCAAGCTTCTTTTCTAACTCTGAATTTTCCATATTTTTCATTCTGTGGCAGCCCAAGAATAGTACAATGGGCTCGACATTGGTTGAACATAGGGTTCTTGCATGCAAGTGTATGGCCGGGTAAATAAGTACGTGATTAATATGTTGGGAAAAGCAGTAATGGTCGAGCAAAATGAATAGGATAGACACAATCTTCTCCCACCAAGTTACTGGTCAAGATACTATATCGAATGCGACATTGCTGTAAGTACAAACATAAATATGGGCAGACAATACTCTCTTTTTTCCATTCAATGCTCTGTTCTTTTTTGTGCCCCCCCCCCCTTCTGTGCCTTTGATGCATCTTTGATCGGGTCAAATTTATCCAGAAATTATTCCAAAAGGCATTTGAAACTCCAATGGCGTTATCTGTTCACCTGAGGGAGAGAATGATAGGATTCCAGCTTGATCGAATTCACATGGTATTTTTCGTAGTCCAAGAAACAAGCCATACAATTTATAGTCTCCATGCAAGTCCCATGTCTTTTTTATTTTTCAGTAAAAAGTCACCATGGCGTTTTGTGCTAATATTTTTTGTTTATTTTTGGATCAATGTACAGGTGTTTTTACCTTTAAGCTCATACGGTTTCTGTACACAGTTGTTGCTAACTTTAGGAAAAAAATGTTCGAAGTCCTCTGCCCAAACAACAGAACCGACTTGATTGCTGACGAAGCTCAGCTTGTAATCAAGAATTTCAAAGCTTCTTTCAGGCTGGCATACAACAGATCACAAGTAAATGTGACTGACATGGGCGTGTCTTTCTGGAGTGTGTGCTCTTCAAAATAAAGAGTAATGCAATCCAACGACTGAAATACTAGCATTTTTAAGCATGATCCTTTTCAGTATTTAGCAACCACCCTTTTTCGTCTTTTTTGTATTTTTTT
>NW_025289487.1:0-1082 GCF_018294505.1 Triticum aestivum
ACACGACGGGGTTCGTAAATCATGGAAATCACTCCGGGACCCCAGAAACTAAGTAATAGTCCAAGAAATGGGCCAAAATCGGCCCAAACTGCGATTGTTGATGACCTACATGTAAGCGCACCTTCGGGTTCAACAACTATGGAAATCGCTTCGGTACCCCAAAACGGTGAGTAATAGTCCACAAAACGTGTCAGAATCGACAAAAACCATGAGTGTTTATGACCGACACGTAAACACACCCCGGGGTTTGTTAATCAAGGAAATCACTCCAGGACCCCAAAACAGTGAGTAATAGTCCATGAAACGGGCCAGAAACGGCCAAAACTGCGAGTGCCACAAAACAAGCCAGAATCGGCCGAAACTGCGAGTGTTGATGATCGACACGTAAACGCACCCCGGGGTTTGTTAATTGTGCAAGTCTCACCGGGACCCCAAAACAGTGAGTAATAGTCCACGAAACGGGCCAGAATCGTCCAAAACTGTGAGTGTTCATGACAGACACCTAAACGCATTTTGGGGTTCAACAACTATGAAAATCGCTTCGGGACCCCTAAATCTTGAGTAATAGTCCACGAATCGCGTCAGAATTGGCCAAAACTGTGAGTATTGAGGACACACACGCAAACGCACCCCCGGAATTGTCAATCATGGAAATCGCTCTGGGACGCCAAAACGGTGAGTAATAGTGCACGAAGCGGACCAGAGTCGACCAAAATTGTGTGTTGATGACCGACATGTAAACGCACCACGGAGTTCGTCAATCATGGAAATCACTGCGGGACCCCCAAAACTAAGTAATAGTGCAAGAAACGGGCCAAAATCGGCCCAAACTACGATTGTTGATGATCGACAGGTAAGCGCACCATGGGGTTCAAGAACCATGGACATCGCTTTGGGGCCCCAAAACGGTGAGTATTAGTCCATGAAACGGGCCAGAATCGGCCCAAAATGCGAGTGTTGTTAACCGACACATAAACGCACCCCGGTGTTCGTCAATCATGGAAATCACACCGGGACGCCAAAACAGAGTAATATTCCAAGAAACGGGCCAGAATCGGCAAAAACTATGAATGTTGATGACA
>NW_025289488.1:0-1082 GCF_018294505.1 Triticum aestivum
GCTTCCAGTGACCACTTCCCTTGCAATAAAAGCACTCAGTCTCGGGCTTGGGTCCATTCTTTGACTTCTTCCCGGTAACTGGCTTACCGGGCGCGGCAACTCCCTTGCCGTCCTTCTTGAAGTTCTTCTTACCCTTGCCCTTCTTGAACTTAGTGGTTTTATTCACCATCAACACTTGATGTTCTTTTCTGATCTCTACCTCAGCTGATTTCAGCATTGAATATACCTCGGGAATGGTCTTTTCCATCCCCTGCATATTGTAGTTCATCACAAAGCTCTTGTAGCTTGGTGGAAGCGACTGGAGGATTCTGTCAATAACCGCGTCATCCGGGAGATTAACTCCCAGCTGAGACAAGCGGTTGTGCAACCCAGACATTCTGAGTATGTGCTCACTAACAGAACTGTTCTCCTCCATTTTACAGCTGAAGAACTTGTCGGAGACATCATATCTCTCGACCCGGGCATGAGCTTGAAAAACCAGTTTCAGCTCCTTGAATATTTCATATGCTCCATGTTTCTCCAAACGCTTTTGGAGACCCGGTTCTAAGCTGTAAAGCATGCCGCACTGAACAAGGGAGTAATCATCAGCACGCTGCTGCCAAGCGTTCATAACGTCTTGGTTCTCAGGGATTGGTGCTTCACCTAGCGGTGCTTCTAAGACATAATCTTTCTTGGCTGCTATGAGGATGATCCTCAGGTTCCGGACCCAGTCCGTATAGTTGCTGCCATCATCTTTCAGCTTGGTTTTCTCTAGGAACGCGTTGAAATTGAGGACAACGTGGGCCATTTGATCTACAATACATAGTGTAAAGATTTAGACTAAGTTCATGATAATTAAGTTCATATAATCAAATTATTTAATGAACTCCCACTCAGATAGACATCCCTCTAGTCATCTAAGTGAAACATGATCCGAATTCGACTAGGCCGTGTCCGATCATCACGTGAGACGGACTAGTCAAGATCGGTGAACATCTCCATGTTGATCGTATCTTCTATACGACTCATGCTCGACCTTTCGGTCCTCCGTGTTCCGAGGCCATGTCTGTACATGCTAGGCTCGTCAAGTGAACCTAAGTGTA
>NW_025289489.1:0-1082 GCF_018294505.1 Triticum aestivum
TGTGTCGTCGCTGTAAGGCTCGATGGCTCCCCCAACCTTCTACAACGCAGTCCAGGGTGGGGCTTTTCTCCCCGGACAAATCTTCGTGTTCGGTGGCTTCGTACTGCGGGCCAACTCGCTTGGCCATTTGGAGCAGATCGACAGCTACGCCGTTGGCCATCAGGTCAGGTTCGGAAACATGAATTACACGGCTGATATCTAGGGAGACTTGATCTTCGATGGACTCAGGCCTACGTCAGGAGTGCCAGACAGTCACGACGAGCACAACTTAAATCTGCTGTCGGACAGTATTCGGGATATCGCCCCTACTGGCGGCTCCGGACCTAAATCCGGGGCAGATTGCGTCGTCCAAGGACGGGTGGATGGACCCCGCCATGGAGGTCGCATACTCTTCGGCGGTAGAGCCGAACACAGACTCCGCCGTTAAGGAGATCTGCATCATCAGACCACCGGACTTGTGTCCGGATGTGGGTTCCAAACCGCGCACGCCCGGACGCATCGAGTCTGTTTGGGTTCCAGTAATGGAGTTCACCGCCACGGATATCTTTCAGCACTCCCCCTTGGGCGAAGCACTTAATTCATTAAAGTCTCTCTCTTTGACAGAAGACTCTTGGCCGAACAATGTTCGGCCCGAGTGGGACACGGATGACGAAGAAAATCGCCTCCCACCCACCACCCACTTCATAGCCACTGTCGATGACCTAACAGACATGCTTGATTTCGACTCCGACGACATCGACGGTATGGACGTCGACGCAGGGGACGATCTGGAACCATCGCCCATGGGGCGCTGGACCGCCACTTCATCATATGACATCTACATGGTGGACACGCCTAAGGAAGACAACGGTGACAAAAAGGACACAATGGAGGATAAACCCCCCGGACAAAAACAAAAACGACGGCGCAGGCACCGCTCTAACTCCAGTCATAGTAAAAATAGCAATAACAATGCAATGAAAAATGACACTCCGGTTGACTCCGAAGGCAACAATATGAACCCAACAACGGAGAAAGAAGAGCCAGGCCACGCCGAACAAACACCCGATCACAGTGATCCCGAGGTCCGAACTCATCAAACT
>NW_025289490.1:0-1082 GCF_018294505.1 Triticum aestivum
CAAGTGTGAAAAAACATAGTAACATTGTCACTTCTCTCTTTTTCTCTCATTTTTTTCTTTTTTTCTCTTTTTTTGGTGGGCTCTTCTGCCTTTTTTTCATGGGCTCATTTGGTCTTATTTTTATTTTATACCTCATATGAGACAGTGCTCTAATAATTACGATCATCACGCTTTAATTTACGTATAAGTCAAAAATTACAACTCATGGTGAAAACTCATAATAACAGAACGGTTTTACATATGGGGAGTGAGAGCACTCCACATTATCGAGTTTGTAGGTGTGAGTGGTGGCCTCGGGTGGATTGATGTATATTCTTGTCAGACCTTTGTGAAGTAATTGATAAAGATGTTTGCATGTATCAATTGATGCAGAGGTCGGTGGTTTAACCTCCTTTAAAAAAAAGATGTATTAGCCGGCAATGGAATGACCGCTAGTCAAAATCCAGCATGACTTTCATTATCCAGTAGACTTGTACTCCCTCCGTAAACTTTTACAAGAAGTTTTTCATCACTAAAAAGGGAATATGCATTATAGTACCGCAAATAATTTGGGCAACGGTACAGCCACATCATCAAAAAGGGCATATACCACTGCACAGCCACATCATCAAAAAGGGCATATACCACTGCACAGCCACATCAACACCGGATGCGGGAAGCCAAATCCCATCGAATCTCTCTTCATCTCTTTTTATTTTTGACAGTGTAATCCAAATGAATCTCGAATTATATCACATAAATACGATAACATGCATTTACTCAATGATGATATATATTTTCCATCAAGGGTCACTAATCTAGTGAGGTTTACCAAAAAATGACTATGAGTTCGTTCTAGATGAATTGATTGAGAAATTAATTGATCTAGTACAGTACAAATGCACGGTTGGAAGCACGTGTCTTATGACTAAAAAACAATCTCTACAATCTGTTTTAGCTTAAGTGCTGAGTTGTAACCGAAGTGGCCAAAGATCAGCCAAGCATATTCCAGAGTGTCTAATTGAAACATGCCCTGCAAAAAAATGACATATAAGATTACCCTTCCCATGGAAACAGAGGCCCCTGAAGAACAACATTTTTTT
>NW_025289491.1:0-1082 GCF_018294505.1 Triticum aestivum
AAAAGTGTACTTTAATTTCCTCAGCCAACCTATATGCACTTTTCACCCAAAGTACTCCTGTCTTCTCGTTGCGCTACGCAATGCGGTCCTCAGATTTCCTCTTTTGGTAGCTTGATTCTGCAGATCACTTCTGTGTCATATGCTGGAAATTTTTGGTGAATTAGCTCATGATTCCACTCATTGCTATCCGGTTTTATGAGCTGGCTTGCCCGCCTTAACCGTAAGCTCCATAGGAAGCTGTCTGCTTTTTAATCCATTTAGTCTTGGGATCCAATTATCTCTTTAGATCCGAACATTCCGTCCATCAGCGATCCTCCGTATGATCCCTTGCTTCAGTAGTTCAAGCCCAAACTCGACCCCCCTCCAAACAGGCGACGCATCCGTCGCAAAAGCTTGATCTCGCGGTCGGCGGTGTCGGTGCCAGTGCAAGTCGTCGGCGCAAGGATCGGTGTGCCCAACTCGCTGAAGCAGCGTGTCGCGCACGTGCTGGCCGGTACTCGATCAGATCAATGTTTGGCGTCGTGCTGATACACGACAAGTCGATGTAGCAGCGATCGGTGTATGACTGGAGATCGAAAAGAATCAAAGCTGCCCAGGCTCAACCTCATCTTGATTGGACGTGTGGCTTCGTGTCCTTGGGAGCCTACGCCATGCATACTTGGCACAAGTCTATCGATCGCATGCCTGCGCAGGATGGATGTTGCTAAAGTCCGGTGCTACCAGCGGGTGTCGCCTAGACCGAAGGCAAAAGAGAAAAAAAGCCTGATGGACTCGTGCCCTTGCACCTGTGTGCCACAAATATTCTCCCCTTCTATTGAAATATTAGATATATATAGAAGTACACTGTGAGGTAGAGAGACTTGAAGTATAGGGTAAATAGTAGTACATGTTTAAACATTTTTCTTATGAAAGTACATGTTTAAACATAATTCTATCTCTAATTTAAACATAATTATACCTCTAACATTCCTCCTAAATCACAAGGGGAGTGAAGTGGACAATCACAACTAAATTTGAAGTCTTGCGCTTTTGTCATCTTCTTCGCTGCGTCATTATCACCGCGTCTAGGGCGGTGTATGCGT
>NW_025289492.1:0-1082 GCF_018294505.1 Triticum aestivum
GACAACTTAGGTTTCTATAAACGGTGTCGTCTCAACGGAATTGCGTGGTGCCCCTTTTAAAGTGAATGCGGTTGTCTCTAATGCCTAACCCATAAATGATAGTGGTAATTTGATAAGAAACATCATGGTATGCACCATATCCAATAGGGTGCAGTTATGATGTTCGGACACACCATCACACTATGGTGTTCCAGGCGGTATTAATTGTGAAACACTTTCCACAATGTCTCAATTGTGTGCCAAACTCGTATCTCAGATACTCATCTCTATGATCATATCACAGACATTTTATCCTCTTGTCACGATGATCTTCAACTTCACTCTGAAATTACTTGAACCTTTCAATAATTCAGACTAGTGTTTCATCAAGTAAATACACTCAGCATCTACTCAAATCATCTGTGAAGTAAGAACATAACGATATCCACTGCATGCCTCAGCACTCATTGGACTGCGTACATCAAAATATATTACTTCCAATAAGTTGCTCTCTTGTTCCATCTTACTGAAACGAGGCCTTTCAGTCATCTTGCCCATGTGGTATGATTTGCATGTCTCAAGTGATTCATAATCAAGTGAGTCCAAACGATCCATCTGTATGGAGTTTCTTCATGTATATATACCAATAGACATGGTTCGCATGTCTCAATCTTTTCAAAAATGAGTGAGTCCAAAGATCCACCTACATGGAGCTTCTTCATGCGTTCTACACCAATATGACTCAAGTGGCAGTGCCACAAGTATGTGGTACTATCATTACTATCTTATATCTTTTGGCATGAACATGTGTATCACTACGATCGAGATTCATTTTAGGTGCAAGACCATTGAAGGTATTATTCAAATAAACAGAGTAACCATTATTCTCCTTAAATGAATAACCGTTTTGCGGTAAACATAATCCAATCATGTTCAGCGCAACCACCAAATCTCGATGGTAGAGGGAGCATGCGATGCTTGATCACATCAACCTTGGAAACACTTCCAACACATATCGTCATCTCACCTTTAGCTAGTCTCCATTTATTCCGCAGCTTTTATTTCGAGTTACTAACACTTAGCAACCGAACCAGTATCTAATA
>NW_025289493.1:0-1082 GCF_018294505.1 Triticum aestivum
TGCCATCCACTATGGAAATTTCTACCCCTGGTTCTAGATGGCAGACCTCTAGGGTAAGTTATGGAAATGAAATCCAAGTCGACAGACTTGTTTTTCTCGCGTCTTTGATAGCCCTTAAATCTTCAGATATTAATATCATTTTGGGTATGGACTGGATGTCAGCTCATCAAGCCAAAATTGATTGCTTCTCTAGGACTGTTCAACTCACCCATCCTTCGGGGAAGATAGTCAATGTCTTGACCCGAATAGCCAAGCGACAATTATATTCTCTTAACGCCAGCCCTTTGCCAGACCTTGAGGACATTCCGGTAGTCCGTGACTTCCCGGATGTCTTTCCAGAGGAATTGCCAGGTGTTCCACCTGACAGGGATGTTGAGTTCGTAATCGACCTCATCCCCGGAACTGTTCCGATTGCTAGAAGACCTTATAAGATGGCACCACTAGAACTAGCCGAGCTTAAGAAACAACTCAATGAATCCTTGAAAAAGGGTTTCATTCGCCCTAGTTCATCTCCGTGGGCTTGCCCCGTACTATTCGTCAAGAAGAAGGATGGTACGGACCGGATGGTTGTAGATTACCGACCTGTCAATTTGGTCACAATCAAGAACAAATATCCACTTCCCAGGATCAACGATCTGTATGATCAGCTCGCTGGATCCTTAGTCTTCTCCAAGATGGATTTGAGGTTGGGCTACCATCAAATCAAAATCAGAAACGGGGACATTCCTAAAACGGCCTTTGTTACTCGTTATGGCCAATACGAGTACACCGTCATGTCCTTCGGATTAACCAACGCTCCAGCCACCTTTTCTCGGTTAATGAACTCAATCTTCATGGAGTATTTGGATAAGTTCGTCGTAGTTTATCTCGATGATATACTCATCTACTCCAAGAACGAGGAAGAACATGCCGAACATCTAAGGCTAGTGTTGAAGAAACTTCGAGAGCATCGCCTTTATGCCAAATTTTCTAAATGTGAATTCTGGTTGACAGAAGTGACCTATCTAGGTCATGTAATATCTGGTAAAGGTATTGCTGTTAACCCTGAGCGAGTTCAAGCCGTCCTTAATTGGACTCCACCT
>NW_025289494.1:0-1082 GCF_018294505.1 Triticum aestivum
AGATTCAACTGACTCATTCGTCTGAGGATGTTATTGTCTTTGCCGCTCGGGATAATACCATCCGGTTGTTTTCTCTCAATGAGAAGGGTGAATTGGATGTTATCTCGCAGATTCCGGTTGTTTGTGAGTATCAAGACGTCTTTCCAGAAGAGCTCCCAGGAATGCCTCCGCACCGGCCGGTTGAATTCGTTATTGAACTTGAGCCCGGTACGGAACCTGTGTGCAAACGTCCCTACAAGCTCGGCCCCGAAGAGTTGAAGGAGTTGAAGAAACAACTCGATGAGCAAGAAAGATTGGGTCTCATTCGGCCTAGTACTTCTCCGTGGGGTTGTGGTGTTCTTTTTGTGAAGAAGAAGGATGGATCGAGTCGACTTTGTGTTGATTACCGTCCAGTAAACAAGAAGACCATAAAGAACAAATACCCACTTCCCAATATCAATGAGCTGTTCGAACAACTCAAAGGTGCTCAAGTATTCTCCAAGCTTGATCTCCGTATGGGTTATCATCAGATTCGTATTCGTGAGCAAGATATTCCCAAGACGGCGTTCAGAACAAGCTTTGGTTCATATGAATACACCGTCATGTCTTTCGGCCTAGCCAACGCTCCTCCGACGTTCTCTCGCATGATGAACTTCATCTTCAACCCCTACACCAATGAATTCGTTTTGGTCTATCTCGACGACATTCTGGTTTTCTCGAAGAACAAGGAAGATCATGCCAAGCACTTGCGTTTGGTTCTTGACAAGCTCAGAGAACATCAGTTCTACGCCAAGTTCTCCAAGTGTGAATTTTGGCTCGATGAGGTTCTTTATCTTGGTCATATCATCTCTGCCAAGGGCATTTCCGTGAATCCTGAGAAGGTGTCCGCAATTGTGAATTGGGAACCTCCTCAGAACGTGAAGCAACTCCGCAGTTTTCTCGGTCTCGCAAGCTATTGCAGAAGATTCGTTGAAAACTTTTCTAAGATCGCCAAGCCTCTCTCAAATCTTCTTCAGAAGCACGTCAAGTACGTTTGGTCTCCGGAGTGTGATATTGCTTTCAACACTTTGAAAGAGAAATTGATCACTGCTCCAGTTCTGACT
>NW_025289495.1:0-1082 GCF_018294505.1 Triticum aestivum
TTTTTCGAAAAATGCGTTTTCGAAAAATTTTGGGCCTAAACGGAGCGTGGCTACCCGACTCCGGCAAGGAAACACGAATCGGAATCTAGATGGATCTCGAAAACAAACCTAATATGCAAGGAACTCGGATTGGTGGTGGATATATGGTGGTGGTATATGGCAGCGGTGGTGGTAGCGGTGGTAGTATATGGATATGGATCGGTGGTGGTATATGGACACGGATTGGTGGTGGTATATGGATACGGATTCGGAGCGGTGGTGGTAGATGGCAGGGGCGATGATGATGGTGCGGCGGCGGCGTGACAACTTATGACCAGAACTCGAAACTCTAAAAGACTAGACTCTAAGACCAGCAACTAGACACGACGATGCAACCGCAAATTCAACAAAGCAAAACCCTAAAAAGATTATGCAAAGGCTTAGATTGGTTCGGATATGATGAACTAACCCTAATTTTTTTTGTGGCTTTTTCGTGGACTGTAGGTATGAAGAACAGACTCGATCTAAACTACGAAAAACTGTAAAATCTCACCGAGCAACCTGGAAATCTGATACCACTTGATAGAGGCAAAGGTGTCCCGTCTTTCGATGAGATGATGGATTTCGCTTTGGTGGAAGCACGGTCAGTGATAGAGGCAAAGGTGTCCCGTCTTTCGATGAGATGATGGATTTCGCTTTGGTGGAAGTCGACTTTGACGATCCGACTACGAACGTGCGAGGACGTCGCGCCTTAGCAATCGCTAAACCAACTCCGAGAGGTTATTGACCACGCCGGAGCACGATCAACCTGACCACGAGGGTCTGTTTCCTGCGAGCAAACGAAGAACAAGCAAGAAACTGAGATTGCAATCTGGATATTGCGAATATAAGATGAAAGCTTTATTGATCAAGGTGGGGTTCTGTGACGCCTTTGTCTGGTCGTTGAACACAAACGAAGTACGCGAAGTTGCAGCTATGGCGAACTTTTAATCTAAACAAAACCCAAAGTCTAAACGATGCCCTAAGGGCTGTATATATGGAGGAAGAGGGGGGAATTTCGTGGCCCTTGGTGGAGGGGTCCGAAATCAACCCTATCTCTTGTT
>NW_025289496.1:0-1082 GCF_018294505.1 Triticum aestivum
TCTGTCGGGACAGATTAGACGGGGGTCCGGCATAGAGTCCTGCATGCTCTCGGGGCGGCGATGTTAGGCCTTCTCATCGCGCGTATGCGACGGCGAAATTTGGTGGCAGATTCGTCAAGTTAATTACAAGAAAGTGGCACAACTGGGGCTAGATTAACAAATTTGTACAACCTTTTATTTTATTTTTTGCAAATGAGTAACAGTTTTGGGTTGAGCAGTAACAAATCGAACTAATTCTCATTTGAATAGTTTTTGATAGCCCAAATGACTATTAATGCGCTTTCAGGCTGGCCTAGCGCGAGAGGCATGTGCCCCATGCTGACTGTACCAGTCGGCTTCGGTAGTTTGTTTAGGCTGCGTCGGAGCACAACAATGGCGTCGTGCATCCCACAGCCGCTATTGATCACTCGCGTCCTTATCCTGAACTAACCATTCGGTTTAAAATTCAGCTTCAAACTTCAAAACCAGTCAATATATATTCCAAACTAACCACGCGGTCCAAGAATCAACCTCATTTCGGTTTTGATTTAGCAAGCGGTTTTTGACCGCATTGACCGCTGACTAGGCAGTGCCAAGTTATGATTTATTTATTTGTTGAGGGAAAACCTATGATAAATTTTTTAAAGAGTTGGCTCGGTTTCTCTCTCTCTTTGTTTACTCACCCATCCCCGTCCCCGGCACCTCACGCCACATCAGCTACCATCGCCGTCGTGCCTGACTTCCCTGACTCCATCGGCTGGCGCCGCCGCTCCTCCACCGCCCTATTTCCATTTCCTACTAGTTAGCAGTAGCACTAGTCCCACGCCACCACAGTCACTTTCGCCTGAGACCGTGGACATCATGTCCCTCGGAGTTGTCATGCACAAGCCCGCCTGGAGACACACCTCGTCATACTTATCCGCAACGGCGACCTTTGCTCTGTTTGGTTGTGCTTCAACTGCGCGATGGGCACATGCACGATGATAGAGGCCTGCATGGCATGGGGGCTCATTGACGGTGTGTCGTGCCCACTCTGCCGTAGCGTCGCGTCTAGGAATCACGCCCCTCCCTGCAAGAGTGGCCTCACACCGCCACCCCCCGCC
>NW_025289497.1:0-1082 GCF_018294505.1 Triticum aestivum
GAGTGGCTGATGTCATTCTGAACATCAAGTTGTTGAGAGATGATGATGGTGGGATTACATTGCTTCAATCTCACTATGTGGAAAAGATCTTGAGTCGCTTTGGCTATAGTGACTGCAAGCCCTCTCCAACACCATATTATGCTAGCGTGCTGCTTCGAAAGAATCGAAGAATTGCTAGAGATCAATTGAAGTATTCTCAGATTATTGGCTCGCTTATGTACTTAGCTAGTGCTACAAGACCTGACATCTCTTTTGCTGTTAGCAAGCTGAGCCGGTTTGTCTCAAAACCGGGAGATGTGCATTGGAAAGCTCTAGAGAGAGTTTTGCGTTATTTGAAAGGCACTGTAAACTATGGAATTCACTACACTGGGCACCCAAAGGTGCTTGAAGGGTATAGTGACTCAAACTGGATCTCAGATGCTGATGAGATAAAGGCCACGAGCGGATATGTGTTCACTCATGGAGGTGGCGCTGTTTCTTGGAAGTCTTGCAAGCAGACCATCTTAACGAGGTCAACTATGGAAGCAGAACTCACAGCACTAGATACAGCTACGATCGAAGCAGATTGGCTTCGCCAACTCTTGAATGACTTGCCGGATGTTGAAACCTGTACCGGGTATCCTTATGAACTGTGACAATCAAACTGTGATCACGAAAGTGAACAGCTCTAAGGATAACATGAAGTCATCAAGACACGTTCAGAGAAGGTTGAAGTCTGTCAGGAAAATGAGAAACTCCGGAGTTATTGCATTGGATTATATCCAAACGTCTAAAAATCTGGCAGATCCTTTCACTAAGGGTCTATCACGTAATGTGATAGATAATGCATCGAGGGAGATGGGTATGAGACCCACAATATGAGTTGTTCACAGTGGTAACCTATTCTTTGTGATCGGAGATCCCGTGAATTAGATGTGGAAGACAAGCTGTTGGTCAACTGGGAGGAGAGTATCCTTATTTTTAAAAATACCACTCCATGAAGATGCAATACTCTCCTAATCTGCATGGCAGGTTGATGTATATCTTAATGTGTTCTAAGTGGCTCTTTGAAGCAGAGATGTTGTCCTGCAGAACATCTTTTG
>NW_025289498.1:0-1082 GCF_018294505.1 Triticum aestivum
AGGATCGGGAGGCGGCGGCGGGGTTGGGGGAGGCGGCGGCGACGGTGATGTCGAGAGCGGAGGGGGTGGGGGAGGCGGCAGCGATGGTGAGGTCGAGAGCGGCGGCAGGCGGCGGCGGTGAGGTTGGGGGCGGCCTCGGGCGGCAGCGGTGAGGGCAGGCTCGGGCTCGGGCGGCAGCGACAGAGGAGTAGGGGAACAGGGGGGAGGAGGACTTAGCGAAATTTTAAGCGCGCGGGTGGTTAAGTCGAACTAGCAGTAGCGCACTTTAGAAAACGCGCTATAGCTAAAGTAGCTATCGCGTGTTTTACAGAAAAACGCTACTGCTAAGTCTAAGCACGCATCAAAAATATACATTGGTAATGATTCATCTTTTTGTGTAGAATCTAAATAGTCAACATGAATCCCCACAGTACCTATATAGGCACTGGTGAAGATTCATATTGCAGCCACAAATCCTACACATATAGTTCAATAAGGACCAAATGCTCGAGGTAGTTTGAGAAGTAACATATTTAAGGTGGTAAACACCTTGTTCGCTTAGCGGCATGGGACTAAACTTAATTAGGTGCAACACTTAGCAGCAGCGAGTTTTGCAGAAAAACGCTGCTACTAAGCACTTTAGCAGCAGCGCGTCCTGGGAAGGGCACTACTACTATATCTAGCCTGGAGGCAAATCCGTGGCAATGATAGTAGTAGCGCTTGTTTCACCTAGATTGCTACTGCTACCTAGTTATTAGTAGCATGGTTCCGTCAAGCTCGCTACTGCTAGTTAGCAGTAGCGCCTGTTTTTAAACCGCACTGCTGCTAAGATTCTGTGTATAAGGTTTTCCCTAGTAGTGACCTTATGACAACTAGAACCGGATACTTAATAAAAAACACCCTTCCAAGTGCCAGATATAACCCGGTGATCGCTTTCACACAGGGCGACGAGGGGAGGATCGCCGGGTAGGATTATGCTATATGCGATGCTACTTGGTGAACTTACCATCTACTCTCTTCTACATGCTGCAAGGTGGAGGCTGCCAGAAGCGTAGTCTTCGACAGGACTAGCTATCCCCCTCTTATTCTGGCATTCTGCAATT
>NW_025289499.1:0-1082 GCF_018294505.1 Triticum aestivum
TTCAACCACTATCAGTGTGTGCTTCCTTCTTTCTGGCCGAATGCTTCTATTGTACAGGCATTTTGCCATACCCAAATCAAGATGCGCTCTTTGTTGCGCTGCAATGACGTTGAGTGGGCTACGATCTGAGACCTACCTGCTAAAAGTTGTTGGTTGGTACAGTGAAAAATGGAGAGCTCGTGGCGCACGTGGATCTTGTCCATAATCAACTTGTAAACAGGGCTATTTTAATTCTCTTTTATTTTGTCATAAAATGAGTTGTAATATTTTGATCATATTCAATTAGTTTGTTTTGAAGCTTAAACCTTTTTTGTTGTCCTTATGCTTGCGTTGAATAACCTGTTTCTGCTGACCACAAAGTATGCTTTCATCGGTCAAAAGGAATGTTTCCATGGGCAGAAAAGCTATGTTACCGTCGAAGTAAAAATGCGTCTGAAAATAAATATCTATTTATCATAATTATTTATGTGTATGCTTCCACTGGTTTAAAAAGAGAAGTCACATCACTGTGACATCAAACAAATTATTCTTAGAAGCAACAATTAGCAGAAACATATCATGAGCACCAAACATAAATATTTATCTGGTTTAGAAAGAAAAGTCATATTACAGTGGCAAACAAATTATTCATGGAAGCAAATCTGGGAAGCAACAAGTAAAGGAAATAAACCAATTAAAAGCCATATTACTGGCATCAAAAATGATTCTTGGAAGCAACAAGTAGCAGAAACAAGTGATCCTTGGAAGCAAATCTTGGAAGTAACAAATACTCCCTCCATTCCTAAATATAGCGTATATAGTTTTTGGCACGAAAATTAAAGAACTGACATGGAGGGAAAATTTCACAAGTTTTGGACGAGATTACACGTGACTAATTGACGTGAGAAAATAGAGGAGCTTGCCTAACATAAGGAAATGTAATCAAATCCCTAAAAAATTATCCAAACGAGTGGTGCAACACAATACACCTTATATTTTGGACTTTTTCTCAAAAATCTATACACCTTATATCAAGGAACGGAGGGAGTAGCAGTCCTACGTAATTAATTTACATTAACTACCACCAGCCGCATCCCTGAAAA
>NW_025289500.1:0-1082 GCF_018294505.1 Triticum aestivum
GTCCCTTCCTGCGCTGCTTCGATATACGGCTTAAGCTTACTGACTGGTATGTCCATTTGATCGTTCGTCCAAATGCACTTCCCTGTTACAGGGTCCAGGGTTCCACCAGCCCCGAAGAACCAAGTCCGGCAACGGTCTGGCTAGTTAATTGTCTCTGGTTCGATCCCTTTATGAACCAGATCATTCTCAGTCTTGGACCACTTAGGCCGGGCTACGAGGTAGCCACCTGACCCCGTGCGATGGTGAAGCTTCTTCTTCGCAGCATTTTGCTTGTTTGTCACCGAACTCTTCTGACTCTTTTCCGATGTCTTGTGGGCCACAAATGCGGGCCAGTGATCTCTGATCTTCTCATATCTGCCCTTGAATTTGGTGTCTCATTATTTTCGACAAACTTATTCAGCTCTTTCTTCCACCTCCTGAATAGTTCTGCCATCCTCTTCAGAGCAAAAGACTTGATTAATTTCTCTTTAACTGGGTTCTCTGGATTATCCTCAGGCGGTAGGGTGAAATTTGACTTCAGCTCAGTCCAAAGATCATTTTTCTGCATATCATTGACATAAGAGACCTCAGGGTCTTTTGTAGCCGGCTTAAACCATTGCTGGATGCTTATCGGGATCTTGTCCCTAACCAGAACCCCGCACTGAGAAACAAATGCGCTCTTTGTCCGGAGGGGTTCAATAGGTTGGCCGTCGGGCGCGATTGCTATGATCTCAAACTTTTCATTCGAGCTCAACTTTTTCTTCGGGCCTCGTCTCTTTACCGAAGTTGTGCTCAATCCGGAGGGATAGAAAAAAGAACAAAGACTTAATTAATATGTGTACATACCAAAACAATGAATGCATCAATCAGCTAGTCAGCATAGGCTTAACTAATATATATACCTGGCCGGACTCGGTTCGGTCACCGGAGCCGTCATCACGGTCTCCTTCTTGCACCGGCATTGGGTCACCGGAGCCGTCCTCATGTTCTTCTTCTTGCACCGGCATTAGGTCACCGTAGCCAGCTTGTTCACCCTCTCCTTCCAGACCATCGGTTTCATTGAGAAACAACGAGATGGCATCACTTCCTTCTGCGATTATGTC
>NW_025289501.1:0-1082 GCF_018294505.1 Triticum aestivum
TGTGTGTGTGTGTGTGTGTGTGTGTGCTAGTATTTGATTTATATGCAATTTGAGGTCAAAAATAACACTTAGTTTGCATATGTAGGTGTGGTTTACTTAGTGCCTTCTAAATCTCCGTCGTAACCACCGTCGATCGCCCGCACCGTCCCGTCGCCGGCACCACCTTCTGGTGAGCCTCTTGTTCATGAAATTTTATATAAAAATTGATGTTTGTGTGATTTGGATATATAGTTACTCGTATAATTATCTTACCCGTACGTTGTTTGTTATACATATAGTGCCATGGTTTTGATATTCGTCCCCGTCGGCCCTCGTCCTTGTTATGATTCGGATGTGGTATATATATTCTCTTTTAAAACTACTTGCATTTCGTGTTTATGACAAATTATGCCCATCAAGTTGACATAGAATTTTTTTCTAGGAGGTATGTGAACCGGAAATTCCAACCGACCCTATTGTCGAGAGGTTAAATTTAGTTGAAAGAGAAAACGAGTACTTGAAAGAAAAATTGAAAAGAATTGAGGGGGAGAAGATGGAATTGGAGTTGCATGTTGCCGATGTCGTCGATGATCACAAGATCAAGATGGAGAAAATGCGCTTGAAGATTAGAAAGATTAGAAAATATGTCATCGATAGTGAGGCTTGGTATCATTATGCTGTTGGATCCATTGTTACCTTAGTTGCGATCTTGATCGTATTTGTTGTTGCATTTAAATGCTTTAGCTACAGAGTTATTTGTTTGTTGCATTTAAGTGTTGTATGAACTTTATGTATGAACTTGTATTAATTTGGTCTATTCGGTGTTGTGTAATGAAGATGAGCCGGCAATGGATGTACGATGACCGATGCTCTCCCCAGTTCGTTGAGGGCGTGCATACTTTTCTGCTTGCGGCTGAGGCAAACAAGCGAGCGGATGGTTTTATGCCTTGTCCATGTGCTCGCTGTAAGAATGGTCACAATTATTCTATGTCAAGAACCATTCACGTCCACCTGTTTAAGTCCGGTTTCACGCCCCACTATAATGTTTGGACCAAGCACGGAGAAAGAGGGGTTATGATGGAAGACAATGAAGAAGAAGAGGA
>NW_025289502.1:0-1082 GCF_018294505.1 Triticum aestivum
AAAAAAATGTTGTTCTTCAGGGGCCTCTGTTTCCATGGGAAGGGTAATCTTATATGTCATTTTTTTGCAGGGCATGTTTCAATTAGACACTCTGGAATATGCTTGGCTGATCTTTGGCCACTTCGGTTACAACTCAGCACTTAAGCTAAAACAGATTGTAGAGATTGTTTTTTAGTCATAAGACACGTGCTTCCAACCGTGCATTTGTACTGTACTAGATCAATTAATTTCTCAATCAATTCATCTAGAACGAACTCATAGTCATTTTTTGGTAAACCTCACTAGATTAGTGACCCTTGATGGAAAATATATATCATCATTGAGTAAATGCATGTTATCGTATTTATGTGATATAATTCGAGATTCATTTGGATTACACTGTCAAAAATAAAAAGAGATGAAGAGAGATTCGATGGGATTTGGCTTCCCGCATCCGGTGTTGATGTGGCTGTGCAGTGGTATATGCCCTTTTTGATTATGTGGCTGTGCAGTGGTATATGCCCTTTTTGATGATGTGGCTGTACCGTTGCCCAAATTATTTGTGGTACTATAATGCATATTCCCTTTTTAGTGATGAAAAACTTCTTGTAAAAGTTTACGGAGGGAGTACAAGTCTACTGGATAATGAAAGTCATGCTGGATTTTGACTAGCGGTCATTCCATTGCCGGCTAATACATCTTTTTTTTAAAGGAGGTTAAACCACCGACCTCTGCATCAATTGATACATGCAAACATCTTTATCAATTACTTCACAAAGGTCTGACAAGAATATACATCAATCCACCCGAGGCCACCACTCACACCTACAAACTCGATAATGTGGAGTGCTCTCACTCCCCATATGTAAAACCGTTCTGTTATTATGAGTTTTCACCATGAGTTGTAATTTTTGACTTATACGTAAATTAAAGCGTGATGATCGTAATTATTAGAGCACTGTCTCATATGAGGTATAAAATAAAAATAAGACCAAATGAGCCCATGAAAAAAAGGCAGAAGAGCCCACCAAAAAAAGAGAAAAAAAGAAAAAAATGAGAGAAAAAGAGAGAAGTGACAATGTTACTATGTTTTTTCACACTTG
>NW_025289503.1:0-1082 GCF_018294505.1 Triticum aestivum
TCAAAATTCACATTTGCAAACTAGGTATTGGATACCGACGATCAAATCTCGGGCAAGTAACATACCGATGACAAAGGGAACAACGTATGTTGTTATGCGGTTTGACCGATAAAGATCTTCGTAGAATATGTAGGAACCAATATGGGCATCCAGGTTCCGCTATTGGTTATTGACCGAGAATAGTTCTAGGTCATGTCTACATTGTTCTCGAACCCGTAGGGTCCGCACGCTTAAGGTTTTGATGACAGTTATATTATGAGTTTATGAGTTTTGATGTACCGAAGGAGTTCGGAGTCTCGGATGAGATCGGGGACATGACGAGGAGTCTCAAAATGGTCGAGACGTAAAGATCGATATATTGGACGACTATATTCGGAGTTCGGAAAGGTTCCGAGTGATTCGGGTATTTTTCGGAGTACCGGAGAGTTACGGGAATTCGCCGGAGAGTATATGGGCCTTATTGGGCCATACGGGAATAGAGGAAAGAGGCCGAAAGGAAGGAGGCGTGCAGCCCCCCTCTGGTCCGAATTATTTAGTAACACTAATATTCTAGAATAATTAGTTTGACCATTGTTTGCCCATAGTTTGCCCACTGTTTGAATATTTTTCAATTTTTTCCCACACTAGATCTTACAAGCCCCGTAACTTTTTTTCTATTAGGTTTTTGAGGATTTTGAAAATGTTTAACGGGGTTCCCCCAGTTAAATTTGGATGTAACTTTTCGAGTAGATGATTTTTCATATAAAAAACTTTTTCATCCGAGTTAGTATGCAAAAGTTATGCCCATTTTTACAAATTTCAGAGAGATTTTGCAAATAAAGTCAAAATTCACATTTGCAAACTAGGTATTGGATACCGACGATCAAATCTCGGGCAAGTAACATACCGATGACAAAGGGAACAACGTATGTTGTTATGCGGTTTGACCGATAAAGATCTTCGTAGAATATGTAGGAACCAATATGGGCTTCCAGGTTCCGCTATTGGTTATTGACCGAGAATAGTTCTAGGTCATGTCTACATTGTTCTCGAACCCGTAGGGTCCGCACGCTTAAGGTTTTGATGACAGTTATATTATGAGT
>NW_025289504.1:0-1082 GCF_018294505.1 Triticum aestivum
TGGCACTAAATAACAATTATTAAGGTTTAAAACTAATCCCGAAGGGAGATGCAGAGGTAGCGTGCCGACGGCGATCACATTGACCTTGGAACCATTCCCGACGCGCATCGTCACCTCGTCCTTTGCCAGTTTCCGCTTATTTCGCAGCCCCTGCTTTGAGTTACAAATGTGAGCAACTGCACCGGTATCAAATACCCAGGAGCTACTACGGGCACTAGTAAGGTACACATCAATTATATGTATATCACATATACCTTTTGTTTTGCCGGCCTTCTTATTCGCTAAGTACTTAGGGCAGTTCCACTTCCAGTGACCGCTTCCCTTGCAATAAAAGCACTCAGTCTCGGGCTTGGGTCCATTCTTTGGCTTCTTCCCGGCAGCTTGCTTGCCGGGCGCGGCAACCTCCTTGCCGTCCTTCTTGAAGTTCTTTTTACCCTTGCCTTTCTTGAACTTAGTGGTTTTATTGACCATCAACACTTGATGTTCCTTCCTAACTTCTACCTCTGCTGATTTCAGCATAGCAAATACTTCAGGAATGGTCTTTTCCATCCCCTGCATATTGAAGTTCATCACAAAGCTCTTGTAGCTTGGTGGAAGCGACTGGAGTATTTTGTCAATGACCGCATCATCCGGGAGATTAACTCCCAGCTGAGTCAAGCGGTTATGCAACCCAGATATAGTGAGTATGTGCTCACTGACAGAACTGTTTTCCTCCATCTTACAGCTGAAGAATTTGTCGGAGACTTCATATCTCTCGACCCGGGCATGAGCTTGGAAAACCATTTTCAGCTCTTCGAACATCTCATATGCTCCATGTCTCTCAAAACGCTTTTGGAGCCCCGGCTCTAGGCTGTAAAGCATGCCGCACTGAACGAGGGAGTAGTCATCGGAACGTGCCTGCCAAGCGTTCATAACATCTTGTTCTGCAGGGAGAACGGGTGCGTCACCAAGCGGTGCTTGTAGGACATAATCTTTCTTGGCAGCTATGAGGATGATCCTCAGGTTCCGGACCCAGTCCGTATAGTTGCTGCCATCGTCTTTCAGCTTAGTTTTCTCTAGGAACGTGTTGAAGTTGAGGACTA
>NW_025289505.1:0-1082 GCF_018294505.1 Triticum aestivum
AATAAAACACGGTAAATATATTACTTACACGTGCGTTTTGTTTTGCAAGCGGCGCGAAAAAAATTAAAAAGGGAATGCAACACGAGGACTTCCCAGGAGGTCACCCATCCTAGTACTACTCTCGCCCAAGCACGCTTAACTTCGGAGTTCTGATGGGATCCGGTGCTTTAGTGCTGGTATGATCGCATCCGACATGTTACCCCGGTCTTCGTCCCTTATCCTTGCCCCTCCCAGCTCCACTACAAAGACGATTGCACATTGCTTTGGCCGCTCCCTCTCAACTACGGAGACGAGTTTAACGCGGTTTCCACCCCTCCCTCTCAACCGCACCAGTGCACGCTTGCCGCGCCACAACGCCGACGCTGGACCCGTGAATCGTGAGCACCCAGCTATGACTTACCGCACTCAGCTATGACTTACCGCACTCGTGCAAAATAATAAAACACGGTAAATATATTACTTACACATGCGTTTTGTTTTGCAAGCGGCGCGAAAAAAATTAAAAAGGGAATGCAACACGAGGACTTCCCAGGAGGTCACCCATCCTAGTACTACTCTCGCCCAAGCACGCTTAACTTCGGAGTTCTGATGGGATCCGGTGCTTTAGTGCTGGTATGATCGCATCCGACATGTTACCCCGGTCTTCGTCCCTTATCCTTGCCCCTCCCAGCTCCACTACAAAGACGATTGCACATTGCTTTGGCCGCTCCCTCTAAACTACGGAGACGAGTTTAACGCGGTTTCCACCCCTCCCTCTCAACTGCACCAGTGCACGCTTGCCGCGCCACAACGCCGACGCTGGACCCGTGAATCGTGAGCACCCAGCTATGACTTACCGCACTCGTGCAAAATAATAAAACACGGTAAATATATTACTTACACGTGCGTTTTGTTTTGCAAGCGGCGCGAAAAAAATTAAAAAGGGAATGCAACACGAGGACTTCCCAGGAGGTCACCCATCCTAGTACTACTCTCACCCAAGCACGCTTAACTTCGGAGTTCTGATGGGATCCGGTGCTTTAGTGCTGGTATGATCGCATCCGACATGTTACCCCGGTCTTCGTCCCTTATCCTTGCCCCTC
>NW_025289506.1:0-1082 GCF_018294505.1 Triticum aestivum
GCATGAAAAATAACAAATGAAGTCAGAAAGGGTTGAAAATTGATGATGCGGCTTTGAATGGTGCATTTTCATCGCAGAAAAACTATGGAGTTCAAATAAGTTCAAAAAAATGAAATCCCTTTATAACAGACAAGTTTCCGCATGAAACCCTGATACTTCTAAAGAGATTGTCCGTTTTATACACGAAATGCATCCAGTTTTTGCCGTAACCCTCTCTACTTTCTTGCACATGCTATGTGGGTCAAATGATGATACCATGCCAACTTTCAACCTTTTCAGAGTTCATTTGAAATGCTTTTCAATTTCACGGTCTTATAGCTCAAAATAACCAGTAAATGCATGAAAAATAACAAATGAAGTCAGAAAGGGTTGAAAATGGATGATGCGGCTTTGAATGGTGCATTTTGAGCACAGAAAAACTATGGAGTTCAAATAAGTTCAAAAAAAATGAAATCCCTTTGTAACAGACAAGTTTCTGTATGAAACACTGATACTTCGAAAGAGATTGTCCGTTTTGTACACGAAGTGCATCCAGTTTTTGCAGTAACCCTCTCTACTTTCTTGCACATGCTATATGGGTCAAATGATGATACCATGCCAACTTTCAACCTTTTCAGAGTTTATTTGAAATGCTTTTCAATTTCAGGGTCTTATAGCTCAAAATAATCAGTAATTGCATGAAAAATAACAAATGAAGTCAGAAAGGGTTGAAAATGGATGATGCGGCTTTGAATGGTGCATTTTGAGCACAGAAAAACTATGGGGTTCAAATAAGTTCAAAAAATGATATCCCTTTGTAACAGACAAGTTTCCGTATGAAACCCTGATACTTCGAAAGAGATTGTCCGTTTTGTACACGAAGTGCATCCAGTTTTTGCCGTAACCCTCTCTACTGTCTTGCACATGCTATGTGGGTCAAATGATGATACCATGCCAACTTTCAACCTTTTCAGAGTTTATTTGAAATGCTTTTCAATTTCAGGGTCTTATAGCTCAAAATAATCAGTAAATGCATGAAAAATAACAAATGAAGTCAGAAAGGGTTGAAAATGGATGATGCGGCATTGAATGGTGCATTTTGA
>NW_025289507.1:0-1082 GCF_018294505.1 Triticum aestivum
CGACAAAACCTTCCGGCTGCATCATATACAGTTCTTCCTTAAGATGCCCGTTAAGGAATGCTGTTTTGACGTCCATCTGCCATATCTCATAATCATAGTATGCGGCAATTGCTAACATGATTCGGACGGACTTTAGCTTCGCTACGGGAGAGAATGTCTCGTCGTAGTCAATCCCTTGAACCTGTCGATAACCCTTAGCGACAAGTCGAGCTTTATAGATGGTAACATTACCATCCGCGTCCGTCTTCTTCTTAAAGATCCATTTGTTTTCTATCGCTCGCCGATCATCGGGCAAGTCTGTCAAAGTCCATACTTTGTTTTCATACATGGATTCTATCTCGGATTTCATGGCTTCAAGCCATTTGTTGGAATCCGGGCCCGTCATTGCTTCTTCATAGTTCGAAGGTTCATTGTTGTCTAACAACATGATTTCCAGGACAGGGTTGCCTTACCACTCTGGTGCGGAACGTGTCCTTGTGGACCTACGAAGTTCAGTAGTAACTTGATCCGAAGTACCTTGATCATTATCATGGTTTTCCTCTTCAGTTGGTGTGGGCATCACAGGAATGGTTTCCTATGCTGCGTCACTATCCCGCTCAAGAGGTAGTACTTCATCGAGTTCTACTTTCCTCCCACTTACTTCTTTCGAGAGAAACTCTTTTTCCAGAAAGCATCCGTTCTTGGCAACAAAGATCTTGCCTTCGGATCTTAAGTAGAAGGTATACCCTATAGTTTCCTTAGGGTATCCTATGAATACGCATTTTTCCGACTTGGGTTCGAGCTTTTCAGGTTGAAGTTTCTTGACATAAGCTTCGCATCCCCAAACTTTTAGAAACGACAGCTTAGGTTTCTTTCCAAACCATAATTCATACGGTGTCATCTCAACGGATTTAGACGGTGCCCTATTTAAAGTGAATGTAGCTGTCTCTAGAGCGTATCCCCAAAATGATAGCGGTAAATCGGTAAGAGACATCATAGACCGCACCATATCCAATAGAGTGCGATTACGACGTTCGGACACACCGTTTCGCTGAGGTGTTCCAGGCGGCGTGAGCTGTGAAACGATTCCACATTTCTTTAAG
>NW_025289508.1:0-1082 GCF_018294505.1 Triticum aestivum
AAAAACAGAGTAATAGTCCAAGAAACGGGCCAGAATCGGCCAAAACTGTGAGTGTGGATGACCGACACGTAAATGCACCCCGTGGTTCATTAATCGTGGAAATCACTCCGGGGGCCCAAAAAAGAGAGTAATAGTCCATGATACGGGCCAGAATCAGCCAAAACTATGAGTATTGATGACCGACACGTAAGCGCGCCTTGGGGTTCAACAACTATGGAAATCACTTCGGGACCTGAAAACAGTGAGTAATAGTCAACAAAACACGTTAGAATTGGCCAAAATTGTGAGTGTTGCTGACCGACACGTAAACACAACCCGGGGTCATTTCGGGACCCCATAACTAAGTAATAGTCCAAGAAACGGGCCAGAATCGGCCCAAACTGCGATTGTTGATGACTTACACTTAAGCGCACCTTGGGATTCAACAACCATGGAAATCGCTTTGGGGCCCCAAAACGGTGAGTAACAGTCCACGAAACGGGTCAGAATTGACAAAAACCACGAGTGTTGATAACCAACCCGTAAGCGCACCCAAGGGTTCCTTAATCGTGGAAATCACTCCGGGGCCCCAAAAAAGTGAGCAATAGTCCACGAAACGGGCCAGACTCGGCCAAAACTGTGAGTGTTGATGACCGACACGTAAACGCACGCCGGGGTTCGTTAATCGTGGAAAATCACTCCGAGACCCCAAAACAGTGAGTAATAGTATACAAAAAAGGCAAGAATCGGACAAAAATGTAAGTGTTGATGACCGAAACGTAAACGCACCCCGCGGTTAGTTAATTGTTGAAATCACTTCGATACCCCAAAACAGTGCGTAATACTCCACGACATGGGCCAGAATCGGCCAAAACTGCGAGTGTTGATGAGCGACACATAAATGCACCCCGGTGTTCGTCAATCATGGAAATCACGCCGAGACCCAAAAACAGAGTAATAGTCCAAGAAACGGGCCAGAATCGGCCAAAACTGTGAGTGTGGATGACCGACACGTAAATGCACCCCGTGGTTCATTAATCGTGGAAATCACTCCGGGGGCCCAAAAAAGAGAGTAATAGTCCATGATACGGGCCAGAATCAGC
>NW_025289509.1:0-1082 GCF_018294505.1 Triticum aestivum
TCCATCTTCTGCCACCTAGGCTCCGAAAGGCGGTATCCTCCTGGCCCCATAATATGATGGAACTTTTTCTTACTCGCATTATCCTTATTTTTTCGATATTTCCTTGAAATGCTCCGATTGCTTTTGCCTCACAAATTCTGGCCAATCATCTTTCAGTTTCTCATGTTGTCCATTGAAATCCGGAGTCTTGCCCTTGTTGACATAGTCACGGGTTAAATTTTTCTTGAAGTTCCGGAATGCTTCGCCCATCTTCTGAAGAGCGAACTCTTTAACTAGCCTCCTCCTCTGACGTCCACCCGGAACCTCGTTACCGAATTCATCGACTTTGTTGTATTCCGGAGGTAGAATGAAATGTTCCATAAGCTTTCTCCAGCAATCCTTTTTCGTTCTCTTGTCGACAAAACTGAAACCAATACGTGCCTTCTTTGGCTCCTTCCATTCCTGGACGGTGATCGGGACGTTGTCTCTAACCACGACTCCGCATTGGTTGATAAACTTTGAGGTGTGCTGTAGGGGCTTGCCGGTTTCACTGACAAACTCAATGGCATATGTTTCTCCTGTTTTCATCGCCTTGGATTTGCCACGCTTTGTCGTACTCGATCCGGAGGGCTAAAAAAAGAAAGAGAGTCGTGCGCGTTAATACATATGTATTCACATTTCAGTAAGTTTGTATCACGAGAGGCTCAATGTATATATATACCTCGCCGGAGGTGGTTGCTACTTGCAATTCGAGATCGTCGTTTGTTGACGGTTGACCTCCGTCGACAATGTCCGTTCCTTCACCTTCTTGATCATCGACAATCTCTGTTCCACCTTCAAGGTTCAGAAAAGAAGAGACTACATCCTCTTCTTGCTCATATTCTGAGCCCGGCACATAAGGAATCTCGTTGTTGATGATGCCCATTAGATAACGTTCAGCCTCCGGATCCCTAAGCGGCTCGGCTCTATCGTCCGCCATATGTCACTCCTGCATGTAGTAAAAATTCTTTAAGTATAAAGGAATTAAAAAATAAGATTAAGGGGACATACAGGAGGAGGAATTAAAAAATAAGATTATTGAGCACTGCCAAGTATTTTGTTTT
>NW_025289510.1:0-1082 GCF_018294505.1 Triticum aestivum
CCTCATCCTAGCCCCTATGGTCCACAAGCTCCGCGAGATCGTCTGTTTCCGGATGAACATGTTGAGCTTCCAGGCTATGGAGGTGACTTCTACGAGGACTACTACGGATCGGTCTGAGTTAGTGATAGTATCCCTAGTTCGCACTAGCTGTGTCGTCTATCATTCCGCGTGACTCGTGGGATATGACCTAGTTTGTACTCCTTCCGGAGATGTAGAAAAATAATGTATAGGAGCTTGGAATGCCTCCGATGAGATGTAATCCTTTTCTCACCGTAATAGTACTTTGTTTGGTCTTGTACTAAACCTTGTATGGTGTGTATGACGATGGAATAAAGAAGCAGTTTCTGTATCTACCATGTCATACGGATGATCATCTTGCATTCTGAGTTATTCCTTACCTTATGTATCCTATGTCGGAATTTTATCATTCTGACTAAATCATTGTCTTGTTTACCTAGGATGGTCAACACGCGCGCCAACCCTGCTTCCCAAGAGCAGGCCGAAGGCAGTGAAGCTAGGAATGAAAATCTGCCTCATCCTCCTTCACTAGCCGAGGTGATGATGGAAGCTGAGAGAAACAAGCGGGAGACAAACTGTTTGTTGGAGCGTATTGAACAGAATACAGCACACCATCAGAGGGCTAACGTGGTGTCACTCAGTGATTTTATCAAATTACATCCACCCACGTTCCACCACTCCGTCGAGCCTCTCGACGCTGATGACTGGCTTCGCAGTATCTCTCACAAGCTGCGTTCCGCGCTGGTAGCGGAGGCTGACAAGGTCACCTTTGCCGCATATCATCTTGAAGGCCCCGCCAGTCTATGGTGGGAGAATTATGGAGCTATGCGCCCAGCGGGCCATGTCACTACTTGGGCTGAGTTCAGCGAGGCTTTCCGTGAACATCACATTCCGGAGGGTCTCATGGACCGTAAACGTGAAGAATTTTGCAGTTTCACCCAAGGCCGACTTTCTGTGGATGCCTATAGCAGAGAGTTTGGTAATCTCGCCCGATATGCAACTGAGGAAGTGTCTACTGACGCCAAGAAGCAAGCAAGGTTCCGTAAGGGCCTTAGTCCTGAGCT
>NW_025289511.1:0-1082 GCF_018294505.1 Triticum aestivum
AAGCCCTGCCGGAGAGCCGCTACATCCACCACCACGCCGTCGTGCTGTTGGATCTCCATCAACCTCTCCTTCCCCCTTGCTGGATCAAGAAAGGAGGAGACGTCGCTGCACCGTACGTGTGTTGAACGCGGAGGTGCCGTACGTTCGGCACTCGGTCATCGGTGATTTGGATCACGGCGAGTACGACTCCGTCATCCACGTTCATTGGAACGCTTCCGCTCGCGATCTACAACGGTATGTAGATGCACTCCCTTCCCTCGTTGCTAGTAGACTCCATAGATGCATCTTGGTGAGCGTAGGAAAATTTTAAAATTATGCTACGATTCCCAACAGTGGCATCATGAGCCAGGCCTATGCGTAGTTACTATGCACGAGTAGAACACAAAGAAGTTGTGGGCGTTGATGTTGCCAATTCTTCTTGCCGCTACTAGTCGTTTCTTGTTTCGGCGGCATTGTAGGATGAAGCGGCCTGGACCGACCTTACACGTACGCTTACGTGAGACAGGTTCCACCGACTGACATGCACTAGTTGCATAAGGTGGCTAGCGGGTGTCTATCTCTCCTACTTTAGTCGGAACGGATTCGATGAAAAGGGTCCTTATGAAGGGTAAATAGAAATTGGCAAATCACGTTGTGGTCATACGTAGGTAAGAAATCGTTCTTGCTAGAAACCTACAAACCACGTAAAAACTTGCAACAACAATTAGAGGACGTCTAACTTGTTTTTGCAGCAAGTGATATATGTGATATGATATGGCCAGAAGATGTGATGAATGATATATGTGATGTATGAGATTGATCATATTCTTGTAATAGGAATCACGACTTGCATGTCGATGAGTATGACAACCGGCAGGAGCCATAGGAGTTGTCTTTATTATTTTGCATGACCTGCGTGTCATTGAATAAACGCCATGTAATTTACTTTACTTTGTTGCTAAACGGTTAGCCATAGAAGTAGAAGTAATCGTTGGCGTGACAACTTCATGAAGACACAATGATGGAGATCATGATGATGGAGATCATGGTGTCATGCCGGTGACGAAGATGATCATGGTGCCCCGAAGATGGAGATCAAAGGA
>NW_025289512.1:0-1082 GCF_018294505.1 Triticum aestivum
GAAGAAGAAGAATAAGAAGAAGAATGAGAAGAAGAAGAAGAAGAAGAAGAAGAAGAAGAAGAAGAAGAAGAAGTGTGACGCCCCCGATTTAATCGTACACTAATCATGCACGCAAATGTGTACGATCAAGATCAGGGACTCACGGGAAGATATCACAACACAACTCTACAAATAAAATTAGTCATACAAGCATCATAATACAAGCCAGGGGCCTCGAGGGCTTGAATACAAGTGCTCGATCATAGACGAGTCAGCGGAAGCAACAATATCTGAGTACAGACATAAGTTAAACAAGTTGCCATAAGATGGCTAGCACAAACTGGGATACAGATCGAAAGAGGCGCAGGCCTCCTGCCCGGGATCCTCCTAACTACTCCTGGACGTCGTCAGCAGGCTGCACGTAGTAGTAGGCACCTCCGGTGTAGTAAGGGTCGTCGTCGACGGTGGCGTCTGGCTCCTGGACTCCAGCATCTGGTTGCGACAACCAGAAAGAAAGGAAAGGGGAAAAAGGGGGGAGAAAGCAACCGTGAGTACTCATCCAAAGTACTCGCAAGCAAGGAACTACACTACATATGCATGGGTATATGAGTAAGGAGGCCATATCAGTGGACTGAACTGCAGAATGCCAGAATAAGAGGGGGATAGCTGATCCTGTCGAAGACTACGCTTCTGGTAGCCTCCGTCTTGCAGCATATAGAAGAGAGTAGATTGTAGTCCTCCAAGTAGCATCTCCAAGTAGTATCTCCAAGCAGCATCTCCAGGTAACATCTCCAAGTAGCATCTCGAGTAGCATAATCCTACCCGGCGATCCTCTCCTCGTCGCCCTGCGGAAAAGCGATCACCGGGTTGTATCTGGCACTTGGAAGGGTGTGTTTTATTAAGTATCCGGTTCTAGTTGTCATAAGGTCAAGGTACAACTCCAAGTCGTCCTGTTACCGAAGATCACGGCTATTCGAATAGATTAAACTTCCCTGCAGGGGTGCACCACATAGCCCAACACGCTCGATCCCATTTGGCCGGACACACTTTCCTGGGTCATGCCCGGCCTCGGAAGATCAACACGTCGCAGCCCCACCTAGGCA
>NW_025289513.1:0-1082 GCF_018294505.1 Triticum aestivum
AGTGCGGCATGCTTTACAGCTTAGAACCGGGGCTCCAAAAGCGTTTTGAGCATCACGGAGCATATGAGATGTTCGAGGAGCTGAAACTAGTTTTCCAAGCTCACGCCCGGGTCGAGAGATATGACATCTCCGACAAGTTCTATAGTTGTAAGATGGAGGAAAATAGTTCTGTCAGTGAGCACATACTCAAGATGTCTGGGTTGCACAACCGTATGACCCAGCTGAATATTAACCTCCCTGATGAGGCAGTCATTGACAGAATCCTTCAGTCACTCCCACCAAGCTACAAGAGCTTTGTGATGAACTACAATATGCAGGGGATGGTAAAGACCATTCCTGAAGTATTTTCTATGCTGAAGTCAGCAGAGGTTGAAATCAAGAAAGAACATCAAGTGTTGATGGTCAATAAGACCACTAAGTTCAAGAAGGGCAAGGGTAAGAAGAACTTCAAGAAGGATGGCAAGGAGGTTGCCGCGCCCGGTAAGCCAGTTGCCGGGAAGAAGTCAAAGAATGGACCCAAGCCTGAGACTGAGTGCTTTTATTGCAAGGGGAAGGGTCACTGGAAGCGGAACTGCCCCAAATACTTAGCGGATAAGAAGGCCAGCAACACTAAAGGTATATTTGATATACATGTAATTGATGTGTACCTTACCAGTACTCGTAGTAACTCCTGGGTATTTGATACCGGTGCCGTTGCTCATATTTGTAACTCACAGCAGGGGCTGCGGAATAAGCGGAGACTGGCGAAGGACGAGGTGACGATGCGCGTCGGGAATGGTTCCAGAGTCGATGTGATCGCCGTCGGCACGCTACCTCTACATTTACCCACGGGATTAGTTTTGAACCTTAATAATTGTTATTTAGTGCCAAGTTTGAGCATGAACATTGTATCTGGATCTCGTTTAATACGAGATGGCTACTCATTTAAGTCTGAGAATAATGGTTGTTCGATTTATATGAGAGATATGTTTTATGGTCATGCTTCGATGGTCAATGGTTTATTCTTAATGAATCTCGAGCGTAATACTACACATATTCATAGCGTGAATACCAAAAGATGTAAAGTTGATAACGATAGTCCC
>NW_025289514.1:0-1082 GCF_018294505.1 Triticum aestivum
GATACCGACGATCGAATCTCGGGCAAGTAACATACCGATTGACAAAGGGAATTGCATACGGATTGATTGAATCCTCGACACCGTGGTTCACCCGATGATATCATCGTGGAACATGTGGGAGCCAACATGGGTATCCAGATCCCGCTGTTGGTTATTGACCGGAGAGGCGTCTCGGTCATGTCTGCATGTCTCCCGAACCCGTAGGGTCTACACACTTAAGGTCCGGTGACGCTAGGGTTGTAGAGATATATGTATGCGGAAACCCGAAAGTTGTTCGGAGTCCCGGATGAGATCCCGAACGTCACGAGAGGTTCCGGAATGGTCCGGAGGTGAAGAATTATATATAGGAAGTCCAGTTTTGGCCACCGGGAAAGTTTCGGGGGTTATCGGTATTGTACCGGGACCACCGGAAGGGTCCCGGGGGTCCACCGGGTGGGGCCACCTGTCCCGGAGGGCCCCGTGGGCTGAAAGTGGAAGGGAACCAGCCCCTAGTGGGCTGGGGCGCCTCCTTGGGCCTCCCCCCATGCGCCTAGGGTTGGGAACCCTAGGGGGGGAGTTCCCCCTTGCCTTGGGGGGCAAGGCAACCCCTTCCCCCCTTGGCCGCCGCCCCCCCCAACCCTAGATGGGTTTTGGCCGGCTCCCCCCTCCCAAGGGGTCCTATAAATAGTGGGGGGGAGGGAGGGCAGCAAACACACAGCCTTTGGCGCCTCCCTCCTCCCCTACAACACCTCTCTCTCGCGCGCAGAAGCTCGGCGAAGCCCTGCCGAAGAGCCGCTACATCCACCACCACGCCGTCGTGCTGTTGGATCTCCATCAACCTCTCCTTCCCCCTTGCTGGATCAAGAAAGGAGGAGACGTCGCTGCACCGTACGTGTGTTGAACGCGGAGGTGCCGTACGTTCGGCACTCGGTCATCGGTGATTTGGATCACGGCGAGTACGACTCCGTCATCCACGTTCATTGGAACGCTTCCGCTCGCGATCTACAACGGTATGTAGATGCACTCCCTTCCCCTCGTTGCTAGTAGACTCCATAGATGCATCTTGGTGAGCGTAGGAAAATTTTAAAATTATGCTACGATTC
>NW_025289515.1:0-1082 GCF_018294505.1 Triticum aestivum
TCCCTCAATACTCGGCTGGATCGGAGTTCGAGGGACGTCATCGAGCTGAACGTGTGTAGAACTCGGAGGTGCCGTGCGTTCGGTACTTGATCGGTCGGATCGTGAAGACGTACGACTACATCAACCGCGTTGTGATAACGCTTCCGCTGTCGGTCTACGAGGGTACGTGGACAACACTCTCCCCTCTCGTTGCTATGCATCACCATGATCTTGCGTGTGCGTAGGAAATTTTTGAAATTACTACGTTCCCCAACAGTGGCATCCGAGCCTGGTTTTATGCGTTGATGCTATGCACGAGTAGAACACAAGTGAGTTGTGGGCGATATAAGTCATACTGCTTACCAGCATGTCATACTTTGGTTCAGCGGTATTGTGAGATGAAGCGGCCCGGACCGACATTACGCATACGCTTACGCGAGACTGGTTTCACCGTTCGGAGCACTCGTTGATTAAAGGTGACTTGCGGGTGTCTGTCTCTCTCACTTTAGTTGAACCGAGTGTGGCTACGCCCGGTCCTTGCGAAGCTTAAAACAGCACCAACTTGACAAACTATCGTTGTGGTTTTGATGCGTAGGTAAGAACGGTTCTTGCTAAGCCCGTAGCAGCCATGTAAAACTTGCAACAACAAAGTAGAGGACGTCTAACTTGTTTTTGCAGGGCATGTTGTGATGTGATATGGTCAAGACATGATGTGATATAATGTGTTGTATGAGATGATCATGTTTTGTAACCGAGTTATCGGCAACTGGCAGAAGCCATATGGTTGTCGCTTTATTGTATGAGATGCAATCGCCATGTAATAGTTTTACTTTATCACTAAGCGGTAGCGATAGTCGTAAAAGCAATAAGTTGGCGAGACGACAACGATGCTACGATGGAGATCAAGGTGTCGCGCCGGTGACGATGGTGATCATGACGGTGCTTCGGAGATGGAGATCACAAGCACGGTGCTTCGGAGATGGAGATCACAAGCACAAGATGATGATGGCCATATCATATCACTTATATTGATTGCATGTGATGTTAATCCTTTATGCATCTTATCTTGCTTTGATTGACGGTAGCATTATAAGATGATCTCT
>NW_025289516.1:0-1082 GCF_018294505.1 Triticum aestivum
CCTTGCAGAATTTTGTCAAAACTTTGAAGAGGAAACCAGCCGACTGGAGCCAAACCTTGACCCCGTCAATTCTCCGGTGAACGACGAAGTTGCCATGGATGTTTTCCGACTGGAGTCTCGTGTCGCAGCTGTCGTGGACTATCTCGCAAGGCTGAAGGCCGCCACATCTCGCATCGACTCGACGCTCTGGCCTGAGGAGACACTTCAGAATGACCTTGAGTCGCTGATGGCCCGCTTGAACGCGATCCCTGGTCGAGTGCAGGAGTGGAAGAAGTCCTCGGCTCGGTGTGGTGCAGATGTCGCTCTGTGTCTGGCCCGAGTCCACTGCAAAGATGCACGAGAAGAGAAGCTGGCGGCCCTTCGGGTGGCCAATACCAAGAAGCACGACTTCAGGTCCTTTATGGAGACTTTCCTTGCAGCTGCCACTCGGATCGCCGACGGAATTGACCTTGATGAATTTGTTGCACCTTCTAGCCCTCCACAGGAGGGGTAAAAAACTTCTTCTGGCTCGACACTTTAAATTTGCCTCGGTATGCCGAGTGGAATTGTAACCGACAAACCTTAATAGGCTTGACGCCTGAGCACTTTCGGTTCCTTTAGATATCGATTCAAACTTGAATTTGGCGCTTGAATATGATTGCCTTCGGCTCGGAATGTCTTTTGCAGGTTCGAAGCAAGGTGCCTGTACCGCAATCGACTTATTCTTTAACCCACTTAGGCGAGCACTGGGCTGCAGCTAAGCCTCCGAGTGAGAGGGTCGCTCTTCACTCGGTAGGATTTTTGTAACTTAGGCGAGCGCAGGGCTGCAGCTAAGCCCCCGAGTGAGAGGGTGGCTCTCCACTCGGTAAGATTTTTATAACTTAGGCGAGCACGACGCTGCAGCTAAGCCTCCGAGTGGAAGGCTGGCTTACCACTCGGTAGGATTTTTATAACTTAGGCGAGCACGAGGCTGCAGCTAAGCCCCCGAGTGAGAGGATCGCTCTTCACTCGGTAGGATTTTCACGACTTAGGCGAGTGCTTGGACTGCAGCTAAGCCCCCGAGTGAGAGGGTTGCTCTTCACTCGGTAGGATTTTCACGACTT
>NW_025289517.1:0-1082 GCF_018294505.1 Triticum aestivum
AAAATTAGACTCAAATTAAGTATATAGGGAAATTAAGAATTTGGCATTCTTGTGAAGTCCATGTGACATCTAAAGTATATAGATCAGTCATTATTTTTGTATGGAAAATTGTTTATAGTGGATAAGAAAGCTATAAATAACCCATGAAATTGAAAAGGAAAAAATAACATTATGTCAACTTTGTATGGGAACCTTAATGGCTAATAGAGAGATAATTTTTCAACATTGTCAGGTCAGTATGCATCGATTGGTTACATTCAATTGTTAGGCAACAGTGGAATTAATTATCTAACAAACAATGAATCGTCACATTGTAGATTGAGAATAGTACGTACTCTCTTTATAACTCTGTCTACCATTATATATACAAAATATTTACATTGGTCAAATAAAATTTTGATGCCCCTTGGTTCATTAATAGATGTCTTTATGTGCGATCGAACTTTTCAAATTATAGCACGCCATCTGTTCAGAAATGTATTTAGTAGTATTATTTTATGTTATACTTTTCAAAATACTATCGTCTATTATTCTTATAGAAAAACATACTACATTGTAAAATATAATTAGATATAAAAATATATAGGAAATCTAGCCGCGCAAATGCTCGGGGCACACAGGTAGTTAGTAAAAATGAAAATAACTAATCATAGCAAATTGTAGTAAAGATCGATGATGCAACATAATCTTATTTTCTGGATGTAAATACAATAATAATGGATATTAGTACAAGTACAATTATTATAAATGCAAGCCTTGCAGCACAAATGCGCGGCTTTGGTAACCCGGCCACTAGTTGAAGATTTATTTCCCAAACCAAGTAAGAACAGTACTAGCTGGAGGAATGGAGTAGACGGTAGTTGTGATTTGTGATGAAACTGACTCCTCCAAGCAGCCGAGCTAGCCTCCCTTGTCCTTCACATGCATTGGCAAGCCGCCTCCCATCCGCAGCGTCATTGACATTACGAGCTTTGGATGCCCCTCGCCGCCGACGTACCGGAGGCTGAACCCCTCCAACACGCACGCCACGATGTACTTCATCTGGATGTAGGCCATCTGTGCACGTCGGCAGCCACCGCATC
>NW_025289518.1:0-1082 GCF_018294505.1 Triticum aestivum
GGTAACACCTCATATCACTTTGCGGCCTCACGCACGGTATCCCCACGGGTGTCGCCTTACCTTTGCCCGAGACCGTTTGCGCCTTTTGGCTCACGTATATGATAGTGTCGCTAGCATCCATATGATAAGGAGCCCGGGCTGACATGACTAGTCGTAAACCCAAAGTGGCACAGACTTACAGGGACAGGCATCCATGACCCAGCTTCGAACGTGTCGGTCATCAGCAAGTGGGTCCGGGCTGTAGCACTGGGCTAGCAGGACTCCGGTAAACCGGGCTGTAGCGGGCTAACAGGACTCCGGTACTCAATGCGTGACATTTCCCCGAAGGGACAGACACAGGAACGAAGAAGGACACATGCCGGCCAGCCTAAGTGTTCCAGAGCAGTAGCAAGCTACCATGGCTCAGCGGTAACACTAGGAGACATTTCCCGGTAAGTGAGGCTACTAAAGATAAACAACTAGGTAGTCAGATCCCACACATACCAAGCATTTCAATCATACACACAATATGCTCGATATGTGCAAATACAACGAAGCATCACAACATGACTCTATGACACAAGTACTTTATTTAAGGCTCAGGGAGCCATACATAGCATACACAAAGGTACGGGTCCCACGACCCAACATACAAGTCATACAGTCATACAAACCAGCAGCGGAAGTAACTTGTCTGAGTACAGACAACTAGTAAAATAAAAGAGGCTTGGAAAGCCTAGCTATACTACATGGTCCTTCACAAGCTCAGGGTCACCACCTGGGTCTTTAGCCTACTCGTTGATGTCAACGTCTACATAGAACCCATCAGAAGGGGTTGCAGCGTCTTCTGTAAAAATGTAAATTATAGCAACATGAGTACAAAGGTACTCAGCAAGACTTACATCAGATCCTACATACATGCATATTATCAAGAAGGGTTGGTGGAGTTATTGCAGCAAGCCAGCTTTGACTCTTGGCTAGACTATCCTACGATACTTCAACTTGAAATGGTTTTGCGCACACGAGTCCACTACTCACCAATTCAATACACTACCGAGGATCCGCCTCCGTCTTCCTACGGAAGAGCCATCCTCGGCACTCAC
>NW_025289519.1:0-1082 GCF_018294505.1 Triticum aestivum
GTTGTCTTCAACAAGGTAATCCACATCATCCAAGTCCGAGTATGCCATTCTACCGACCCCCTCCAAACGATTGTTGTGATTTGCCTTAGGCTGATATAGAGAGTCTCAATGATCTCTATATCAAAAGTAATTCTTTTTGCCACTTAAGATAATAATCTACGAATCACCCTCCTCCAGGATGTTTCGTCGTGGTATCATGGCAACTCAACTCCTCGCTACGTTGACAATCGTTTGCCACCCTCTTAAGCGTGAAATTGTTGTCTACCTAGTGAACCCTCGTCATCTGTTCCACTCCATCCCTCTAGAGGTGTGCTTCGTCTCTCAGCTCGAGAGATATTGTTATGTCTCATTCCGTGAGTTGTTCGATCTTCGAGAAGATCGACCCTTCTAGAGTCTCCTTCTTCCCTCCATGTCATGTTGACAGGAATTCTCAGAGCAAGACTTCAAGACGATGATGGTGATCGAATCAACGTTCCTATGAAGTGCAACCTGGATCGTGAAGTTTGTACTAGTTTGTGTTTCCCCTTCATCCTACCCTACGCTTGAATCTCGAGACGAGATTCTTGTTTAGCGGGGGTGAGTTGTCACATCCCTAGCTTCTGGCATTGCTCTAGCCTAGCTTCATGTGTGCATCATGTCTATATTTTTGAAACTTGAATTGAGGAATATTGGAAGCCTCAAAACCCTAAATAAAAGAGGGGCAAAAACCCCTAGAAATCTCATTCATTGCTCCAAAAGGCTCTTCTTAAATGTTTGATAATTTTTGGTAAGGGTTCTGGTCCCAACCAAAATATTGGACATTTTTAAGGATTTATTTTTGGGTCTTTGAATTTAAATCATTAGCTATTTGAATTTGAATTATATTCATATAATTAGAATATAATTTCAAATACCCCCTGAAATATTTTTATAAGCTTTTGGAAAAGTCCATCTAGCAATATAAAATATTCAGAGGAGCTTTGGCATTGTTTGAATTATTATTTTAATTCAAAACAGTGGCAAAATAAATTAAATAAAACAAACAGAACAAAAAAAATAAAAAAGAGCAAGCCTACCTGGCCTTACCCGCGCAGCCACCAGAG
>NW_025289520.1:0-1082 GCF_018294505.1 Triticum aestivum
TCTATATTGTTTTATGCTATTTTACCTTAAGGGTGTTTAGGTCCTACCTGATACTGATGATCATGTGCTAAGAACAATTATGTAGGGTTGGGTTCGATGACTATATATGAGGATGATGATCGTATGACTTATTATTAATAACGAGTAGAAGTTGTATGATGATGCATGATTAGTAGGACTTGTTATTATATATATATGATGATGTAATGATGCAAAGCATGCATGAGCATGTTATATCTGCGGGTGCAATGAACATAGCAGCAGCGTTGATAAACAAAGCATGCATGATGTATGATGCATAACGTGTACAATGTGTAGTATCGTAAAATACCAGCAAACGAAAAAGAATTAAAATGGAAACACAAAATTAAATGAAAAAGAATTCATAAAACTAAAAACCCACCAAACCTTATAGTACCGGTTGGTGTTACCAACCGGTACTAAAGGGCTCCAGGCCCCCGGAGCTGGCTCGTGCCACGTGGTTGCCCTTTAGCACCGGTTCGTGCTGAACCGGTACTAAAGGGGGGGGGGGGCCTTTAGTGACCACAAATTAGTGCCGGTTATATAACCGGCACTATAGGGCCTTACGAACCGGTGCTAATGCCCGGTTCTGCACTAGTGACATTTTCTAAAATATACTATAAATATTTGAAGATACATGAAGGCAATTTTGAAATACACTATGAACATTGTTTAAATACATTGTGACATTGTCTAGGTACATGATGAATATTCTTGGAAATATAGTGAATAATTTTTCTACATACCTGATAGCCATTTTAAGATACATGAATACATTTTTGGAAATAATGATGAATATTTTCTGAAAACACGAGGAACTTTCTTAAAATGCATGATGAACCTTTCTTAAAACATGATGATTTTTTTTGTAATACACAATGGACATACTTGTCACATCGATCGGCTTCAGTTAGCAGCAGTAGCGAAGGAATCGCTCGATCGGGTTCAGTTAACAGCCATCGATCGATCGCTCGGGTTCAGTAACACGTAGCCTGCAGTGCAATCGCTCGGGTTCAGTAGGCGAACGTCTTGCTCGGGTCCAGTTAGAGCCCAACGCGTCG
>NW_025289521.1:0-1082 GCF_018294505.1 Triticum aestivum
CGCCCCGAAGCTGCTGCGTGCTCGCGCGCGCACGGCCGCGCGGCCACCTCCTGCTTGCCGACGACCTCCTGGCCGCGTGGACGACGCCCGCAGCCCGTCCCGATCCCCCCTGCTCTCTCTCACTCTCCCCGGCTCTTTCCTTCCTCTCCCTCGCTCTCTCTCTCTCACGGCCGAACACCACCGTCGCCGCCGTTCGCCACAGCAGCCATCTCCGGCCACCCCTCGCTCCCCCCGACTAGCTCAGAAGCTCCGCCACAACTCCCTCTTCCTCCCCACCGCTCCACGGGTCCCCGGAAGCCCTGCATCGCCGCCACGTCGCCGTTCCCCTCTTCGGCTCCGATCATCGTCGCCGTCGAATTCGTCGTCTCCGGCACGTCCCCGAGCCCGCTTCGACGCCCACTGCAACCGCGGTGAGCTACGCCACCGTTTCCCCCTCTTCTCCCCCTCGTTCCCTCACCATAGCCTCCTCCCCACCACGGCCGAACCTCCGCCGTCACCGAGCTCGCCGTCGACGCAGCTCCGGTGACCATTTGGTCACCCCGGCGAGTCCAACAAGTTCGCAAGACCCCGTAGAGCATTCCTAGCGCCTCGCTTTGCTCGACTTCGAGCTCTAACCCCATTCCCGTGCACGACCGAACCCCGGCGGCCGCAGCCGAGCTCGCCGCCGTCGACTCCGGCCACCCCGACCCAAACGGACTCCGCCAAGAGCTGCGGGTCGTCCTCAGCTCCACTCCGGTGGTCTCCGCGGCCCCTCTGGTGGCCGAAATGGCCAAAACCACTCCCGCCGCCGCGTCGGGCTCGCCGGCGGCTAAACGCCGGCAGCCGACTTTGACTTTGACCACGGGTGGGCCCTGGTTGACTCCCCTGAGTCAATGACAGGTGGGGCCCAGCCCTGTTAATTAAACAGGATTAGTTTTAATTAACTTTTAATTAAATTAATCACCCTGACATGCGGGACCCACTGTCAGGTTTGACCCAGACCTGTTCCGTTGACCTGCTGACGTCACACTGACGTCAGGCTGACGCAGTAATTGATTTTCTGGATTTAAATTAAATCAGGAAATTCCAGAATATTAATTAAA
>NW_025289522.1:0-1082 GCF_018294505.1 Triticum aestivum
AGATTAGAAAATATGCCATTCATACCGAGGCTTGGTATCATTATGCCGTTGGATCAATTGTTACCTTGGTTGCGATTATGATCGCATTTGTTTTCGCATTGAAATGTTTTACATAGTTTCAATGTATGGTTTAATTAATTAGATGCTCTGGAGAGCTATATATATGTTGTTAGATGAGAACTATGTATGTACTTTGGTTCTAATGTGATGATGAACTTCTATTAATTTGGTCACTTAATTATCTATTCATGATGTTCTGTAATGGTTTTTGACACACTTAATTATATATAATGCACGCAGATGAACCGGCAATGGATGTACGGTGACAGACACACCTCTGAGTACATTAAGGGCGTGCATGATTTTCTCGAAGTGGCTGAGGCAAACAAGCAGAATGGTTTTATGTGTTGTCCATGCCCTACATGTGGGAATACGAAGTCTTACTCTGACCGGAAAATCCTTCAGGCCCACCTGCTTTACAAGGGTTTCATGCCACACTATAATGTTTGGACGAGGCACGGAGAAATGGGGGTTATGATGGAAGACGACGAAGAAGAAGAGGACGATGACAACTATGTGCCCCCTGAATACGGTGATGCTGCAACGGGGGAAGCTGCTGAAGATCAAGAGGAACCAGACGATGTGCCCAATGATGCTGCAAGGGGGGAAGCTGCTGAAGATGAAGAGGAACCAGTGCCCGATGATGATGATCTCCGCCGGGTCATTGTCGATGCAAGGACGCAATGCGAAAGTCAAAAGGAGAAGCTGAAGTTCGATCACATGTTAGAGGATCACAAAAAAGGGTTGTACCCCAATTGCGAAGATGGCAACACAAAGCTCGGTACCGTACTGGAATTGCTGCAGTGGAAGGCAGAGAATGCTGTGCCTGACAAAGGATTTGAGAAGCTATTGAAAATATTGAAGAAGAAGCTTCCAAAGGATAATGAATTGCCCGACAGTACATACGCAGCAAAGAAGGTCGTATGCCCTCTAGGATTGGAGGTGCAGAAGATACATGCATGCCCTAATGACTGCATCCTCTACCGCGGTGCGTACAAGGATCTGAACGCATGCCCGGTATG
>NW_025289523.1:0-1082 GCF_018294505.1 Triticum aestivum
ACATATAATATGAGAAATGCTACAGAGCTCCCACTCACTTTCTTGTAAACACAGGCTTCTCCATAAGTCTGTGTAAACCCAAACGCTTTGATCATCTCATCAAAGCGAATGTTCCAACTCCGAGATGCTTGCACCAGCCCATAGATTGAGCGCTGGAGCTTGCATACTTTGTTAGCATTCTTAGGATCGACAAAACCTTTCGGCTGCATCATATACAACTCTTCCTTAAGGAAGCCGTTAAGGAATGCCGTTTTGACGTCCATCTGCCATATCTCATAATCATAGTATGCGGCAATTGCTAACATGATTCGGACGGACTTCAGCTTCGCTACGGGTGAGAAAGTCTCATCGTAGTCAACCCCTTGAACTTGTCGATAACCCTTAGCGACAAGTCGAGCTTTGTAGATGGTCACATTACCATCCGCGTCCGTCTTCTTCTTAAAGATCCATTTGTTTTCTATGGCTCGCCGCTCATCGGGCAAGTCAGTCAAAGTCCATACTTCGTTTTCATACATGGATCCTATCTTGGATTTCATGGCTTCTAGCCATTTATCGGAATCCGGGCCCGCCATCGCTTCTTCATAGTTCGAAGGTTCACCGTTGTCTCACAACATGATTTCCAGGACAGGGTTGCCGTACCACTCTGGTGCGGAACGTGTCCTTGTGGACCTACGAAGTTCAGTAAATTGATCCGAAGCTTCATGATCATCATCATTAACTTCCTCCCCAGTCGGTGTAGGCACCACAGGAACATTTTCCCGCGCTGCGCTACTTTCCGGTTCGGAAGGGGTGACTATCACCTCATCAAGTTCCACTTTCCTCCCACTCAATTCTTTCGAGAGAAACTCCTTCTCCAGAAAGGACCCGTTCTTGGCAACGAAGATCTTGCCTTCGGATCTGAGGTAGAAGGTATACCCAATAGTTTCCTTAGGGTATCCTATGAAGACGCATTTTTCCGACTTGGGTTCGAGCTTTTCAGGTTGAAGTTTCTTGACATAAGCATCGCATCCCCAAACTTTTAGAAACGACAGCTTAGGTTTCTTCCCAAACCATAATTCATACGGTGTCGTCTCAACGGATTT
>NW_025289524.1:0-1082 GCF_018294505.1 Triticum aestivum
GGTCGGGGGAACAGGGAAGGGGCGAGGGAGGAGGTGGGCTGGGCCGGGGGCGCGGGGGTGCGGTTGGCGGCCCAGCTTGGGCCGGGGGGGGGTTCGGGGTTTGGGCCGGGGGGTCAGTGGGGGGGGAGGCCTGCTCCTTTTTTTCTTTTTTTCTCTGACTGTTTCTGTTTTCTTTTTATTTGCTTATTCCCTTTTCTGTTTTATTTCATTTAAAGCATTTAGGCATTTTATAAAAATGTGTTCTCTCCACCATAATTACCAGTGTAATATTTGGCACCCTCTGAACATTTCTGTTTGAATTTTTGAAAACTTTTAATTTTCCACTTTAATTATGTTTGAAATTTGAACTAGGAGTTTGACAAGGGTGTGGTTCAAATGTGATCAAGCCCTGTTTAGCAACATGATTAGCTTAATCATAGGGGGTTACTGTAGCATGATTCTCAGGGTGTTACAAATCTCCTCCACTACAAGAAATCTCGTCCCGAGATTTAGGAGGTAGAAGGAAACAGTGCGGGGTATTCTTCGCGCAGACGATCCTCTCGTTCCCAAGTGGCCTCATCTTCAGAATGGTGCGACCACTGGACTTTGAGAAACTTGATCGCCTTCTGACGTGTGCGGCGTTCAGCCTGGTCGAGAATGCGGACCGGATGCTCCTTATAGGAGAGGTCTTGCTGCAATTCGAGCACTTCATGATCCACCGCTCGGATTGGATCCTTGAAGCAACGGCGGAGCTGTGACACATGGAACACATCGTGAACCTGAGAAAGGTTCGGTGGTAGTTCCAGTTGGTATGCCACTTTTCCACGCCTTTCGAGAATAGTGAATGGGCCAATATAGCGAGGAGCTAGTTTGCCCTTGATCCCGAAGCGGTGAGCACCCTTCATAGGTGTGACTCGAAGATAAGCCTTTTCGCCAGGTTGATAGACCATGTCTTTATGATGACGGTCATACTGACTCTTCTGACGTGACTGAGCAGTCTTGAGATTCTCGCGAATAATGCGGACTTGTTCTTCGGCATCTTGGATAATATCCGGACCGAAGAGTGGACGTTCCCCAGTTTCTGACCAGTTCAGGGGGGTTCG
>NW_025289525.1:0-1082 GCF_018294505.1 Triticum aestivum
TCTCAAAACGCTTTTGGAGACCCGGTTCTAAGCTGTAAAGCATGCCGCACTGAACGAGGGAGTAATCATCAGCACGCTGCTGCCAAGCGTTCATAACGTCTTGGTTCTCTGGGATTGGTGCTTCACCTAGCGGTGCTTCTAAGACATAATCTTTCTTGGCTACTATGAGGATGAGCCTCAGGTTCCGGACCCAGTCCGTATAGTTGCTGCCATCATCTTTCAGCTTGGTTTTCTCTAGGAACGCGTTGAAATTGAGGACAACGTTGGCCATTTGATCTACAATACATAGTGTAAAGATTTTAGACTAAGTTCATGATAATTGAGTTCATCTAATCAAATTATTTAATGAACTCCCACTCAGATAGACATCCCTCTAGTCATCTAAGTGATACATGATCCGACTTTAACTAGGCCGTGTCCGATCATCACGTGAGACGGACTAGTCAAGATCGGTGAACATCTCCATGTTGATCGTATCTTCTATACGACTCATGCTCGACCATTCGGTCCTCCGTGTTCCGAGGCCATGTCTGTACATGCTAGGCTCGTCAAGTCAACCTAAGTGTATTGCGTGTGTTCCGAGGCCATGTCTGTACATGCTAGGCTCATCAACACCCGTTGTATTCGAACGTTAGAATCTATCACACCCGATCATCACGTGGTGCTTCGAAACAACGAACCTTCGCAACGGTGCACAGTTAGGGTGAACACTTTCTTGAAATTAATATAAGGGATCATCTTACTTACTACCGTCGTTCTAAGCAAATAAGATGCAAAAACATGATAAACATCACATGCAATCAAATAGTGACATGATATGGCCAATATCATCATGCTCCTTTGATCTCCATCTTCGGGGCACCATGATCATCTTCGTCACCGGCATGACACCATGATCTCCATCATCATGATCTCCATCATTGTGTCTTCATGAAGTCGTCACGCCAACGATTACTTCTACTTCTATGGCTAACGCGTTTAGCAACAAAGTAAAGTAATTTACATGGCGTTATTCAATGACACGCAGGTCATGCAAAATAATAAAGACAACTCCTATGGCTCCTGCCGGTTGTCATACTCAT
>NW_025289526.1:0-1082 GCF_018294505.1 Triticum aestivum
AGCTAGGTCAGTCGCCCTATATCTTTAACTTGCACACACACACACACACACAAAATTTCGATGGCTCTCTTCATCGATCTCGCACCCACCCACTTGATCCTCTCTTCGACTCTATCGATATCTATGACCCCTCCCTCTCTTCTCATGGATCGCCCGACCCTCTATATATGATATGGATAGGCCTCCATTTCACACACATTGCATGCAAAATTTTGTTTGAGATGTCATCGACACATATTCCCACAAATACATTCACGAAATCAAGCCCCCCCCCCAAAAAAAAACAAAAAACACTCATGAACGCACAAGCCATTTGTCTAGGTTAGTATCTCTCACACACACCCACGTAGGTGGGGGACGTGCACGAAGAGAAGAGGTGCACGCATGGTGCACATACTCCCGTCTCTTTCCCAACCACACCTACGCGGGTACACGGTGGAGCTCATTTCTGTACGAAAAGGAAGCCCACGTGGTAACTTGACACGTGTACTGGTTGTCCACTAGATGGAGGGAGGATCTTCTACCACGGGTGAACAAACAAATTGCGACTTGACGCGTTATGTTAAAAAAGAGGCAAACCATGTGGGGCCTACCTTAGAGACAAGGCTCTATACACTGGAGTACTTTTGATGTGTCCCGTCAACTCACAAAACGAGGATAAGTTTGCTTAGTACGCTGTCTCCCCCGCCCACGGGCGCGGTGGCTCGCAGGATGAGGTGAAGCTTGCTTCCTTACGCTCGCTCCCTCGCCCACGCGCGCGGTGGCTCGCAGGACGAGGAGAAATTTTTTACTAGTACTCCCTCCGTTTACTCCTCGTCCCTACTACCTTGGTTAGAGAGATTATCATATTGTCTGGAATATATGTCCTTTAGTAGATTTCGATATGAACTACTAGTACATACTCCAAACACTGATGTATATAGACGTATTTTAGAGTGTAGATTCACTCATTTTGCTCCGTATGTAGTCCATATTGAAATGGACGTAATAGTACACACTCTCCCTCGCCCCTCGACCCTCGCTACGTGGTGGACATGCAGCAATTCATTCGGTCTCATATAGCCAGAACGATATAACTACAG
>NW_025289527.1:0-1082 GCF_018294505.1 Triticum aestivum
AAAGTGATGAGGACATGACTACCTTGGATACGACCAAAAATATTGCATACATGCATATTTGTCAGGTGATTTCTAGTGCAAACTATTCAATAATCTATTTATGTTATCCAGAACAAAAATACTTCACACACTTTTGTGTTTTGTCTAATTGCAGGTGTATGGGACATTTGTACAATCCACATATGAAGATAAGGCAAAAGGAGAAGTTCAGGTTCTGTTCAAAAAGTCCTCTCACGTCACTTTTGGGCCAAGAGAAGATAGAGTCCAAGTCTCTCACGTTCTGGATTCAGATTCGGACTGCACAGACATACCTGACTCAAAACGCCAACAACTTTTTCATACGGACTCCGAATTGGGTGATTCTTTTTTTGTTGGAAACTAGATTTCGTGCTCTTTCCAACACAATTGGATTCACCTTTAAATTCGTCCGGAGCATTGAGTTATGGTCGAAACAATCTTACGTTGCACCAGAATCCGAGTCAAACTACAAGTCCAAAGGTGTTGCATCACCTCCACTTGGGCCCATGTGCCTTGTACGACCTAGGGTTGGTTTTAGGCTGCCTTGGGACGTCCTCCCACCTCCTTGGCCGCCACCCCTTGTTCCTATATAAGTAGATCCATCTAGTAGTTTTTTCCTTGGGATTTGTTTAGTTAAAAGTTAGCCATTGCAACTTCGTGTACTTCGTTTGTGTCCAACGACCAGACCAAGACCACTTACGGATCCCCACCACTATCAATACTTCATATATATTCGCAATATTCAGATTGCATTATCATATTCTTGCTCGTTCTTCGATTGCTTGCAGGAATAGACCTTCGTGGTCAGGCTGATCGTGCTTCCGGCATCGTCAGTAACCTCAGGAGATTGGTTTAGCGATTGATAAGGCGCAACGTCGTGCACGTTTGTAGTCGGATCGTCAAAGTCGACTCCACCAAATCGATAGTTATCATCTCATCGAAAGATCGGGACACCCTCGCCTCTATCAAGTGGTATCAGTTTTCAGGTTGCTCGGTGAGAATTTCCAGTTTCCCCTAGATTAGATTTATTTTCTTACCTATTGTCCAAGAAAAAGCCACAAAAA
>NW_025289528.1:0-1082 GCF_018294505.1 Triticum aestivum
GTGTCACGGAACCCTGTACACATCGTTTGGGGCTGTGAGCGAAACTCCGGCCGGATCTCCTCATGGATGGAACCCGAATAGGCGATAAACCTGGACTAGAGACTTGAGTGTTTAGGCAGGCCGTGGCCGACACCCACGTTGGGCTTCCGCTTGAAGGTTGCCGAGTACATGTCGTGTAAACGGCGGTAAGTGGTGAGAGCGTGTGTGAAGAAGTACACCCCTGCAGGGTTAACATCATCTATTCGAATAGCCGTGTCCGCGGAAAAGGACTTCTGGGTTGCTTATATCAGTTCATAGACAAGTGAAAGTGGATACTCTAAAATACGCAAGATAAGCGTGAGTGCTATGGATGGCGTTCTCGTAGGGAGACGGGAGCGGATCCATAGTGGTGTATTGATATGGTGAATATGTGGACTCGTGTGCGCCACCTCAAAAAAGTTACTCGCAGGCGTAGTTCAGGATAGCCACCGGGTCAAAGCTGGCTTGCTGCAGTTAAACCCCACCATCCCTTTGTCGATAATGATGCATATGTAGATAGTTCTGATGCAAGTCTTGCTGGGTACATTTGTACTCACGTTTGCCTATTTTATGTTTTTGCAGAGAGACTTCAGTCTCACTAGTATTTCCGCGTGGTCTTCGACGTTTAGCTTGATACCTCAGCTACGATCTTGTGCCCTCGGCAGGATCTGATAGATAGTCAGGCTTCTCAGCCTTTTTCATTTATAGTTGTCTGTACTCAGACATGATAGCTTCCGCTTGTGCTTTGACTTGTATGCTCTGAGTGTTGGGTCATGAGACCCATGTTTGTAATATCTCGCTCCTCGGAGCCTATTGAATAAACTACTTGAGTCGTAGAGTCATTTTGTGATGCCATGTTGTATTGCACATATCGAGCATATTGTGTGTATGTTATTGAAATGCTTGGTATGTGTGGGATCTGACCATCTAGTTGTTTATCTTAATAGCCTCTCTTACCGGGAAATGTCTCCTAGTGTTTCCACTGAGCCATGGTAGCTTGCTACTGCTCCGGAACACTTAGGCTGGCCGGCATGTGTCCTTCTTCGTTCCTGTGTCTGTCCCTT
>NW_025289529.1:0-1081 GCF_018294505.1 Triticum aestivum
AGGACCTATCATTATAGATTCCTTTTCAGCAAGGTTATCCATTCGTCCATGAGGAAATTGTAAGACTTATTCTACAAGTTATTCCTGATGGATCCTTCGTGTTTCCAAAGTCTGATCTTCACCTGAAGACCATGTCAATGCTATCTCGAAGCATGTCAATGGTACTCCGATTTTCAACAGGAACATTTGAAGCACGATGCTAAATTTTATTTATCACTTATCCTAACACCGTTGTATGGGTAATATCAGGAGATTCCTTCCCCCTTACCTAAATGGTTTTCTACTTTATATCCTGTCATGGATATCATGCTCTGCTTGTTATTAGGAAGGATATACCCCTGAAATATGTGTTTAAACACATTTTCCTTTCCATTGTTCTGTTTAATCTGATGATCATATTTTCCTTCCATTGTTGGTTTAACCTTTCTTGTGATCTATATGATCTGAGAAGTAATATTTTCCGCTTATGTAAACACCTTGTTGTACAATTGTGTCAGTAAGACCCTGTTACTTTTGTTGATGACATTCCGGTAACCACCGATGGACGAGAACTTTGCCTACTGGTCCGCCTCGTTCAACGAGCAGGAAAATGGTTCTCTTCGTCCCTCGCCCTTGGTACCGACATTGTTGCCGACATAACTGGCATGCTACTCTCTGACATGCCTTGCTATCGTGATCGTACAAGATGTCAGCCCCCCTTTCTACTTTTAACCCACATGGTGGGCCCATAACCCACAGGTCCCAGGAACGAAACCTGACTCTCCTGTACAACTGTTGTCAAAGTTATTCCTCGTGTTTGGCTTTGTATGTAATTCATGGGCCACTTGCCTGTTGATCTATTCTGGTATCAGACACAAAACTTATTACCATTGCTCTGGACCCCTTTTACACTTTGTTTCAGGCATCGGATGATTGCCTACCCGCTTGAAACTTCTCATGGTACCTTCTTACTTGCTCTCGATATTTTCTTGAGTTCCAGTTCGAGAGTTACTTTCCGCCACCTTCCCCTATGTTAGCTACCAGATAGTCAACCTTGCATAGGTTCGTTCTGCCGGAATACCCCCTTACCTATTCGTAAGTA
>NW_025289530.1:0-1081 GCF_018294505.1 Triticum aestivum
ACAATTCCCTTTGTCAATCGGTATGTTACTTGCCCGAGATTCGATCGTCGGTATCCCAATACCTTGTTCAATCTCATTACCGGCAAGTCTCTTTACTCGTACCGCAATGCATGATCCCGTGACTAACGCCTTAGTCACATTGAGCTCATTATGATGATGCATTACCGAGTGGGCCCAGAGATACCTCTCCGTCATACGGAGTGACAAATCCCAGTCTCGATCCGTGCCAACCCAACAGACACTTTCGGAGATACCCGTAGTGCACCTTTATAGTCACCCAGTTACGTTGTGACGTTTGGCACACCCAAAGCACTCTTACGGTATCCGGGAGTTGCACGATCTCATGGTCTAAGGAAAAAATTACTTGACATTGGAAAAGCTCTAGCAAACGAAACTACACGATCTTTTATGCTATGCTTATGATTGGGTCTTGTCCATCACATCATTCTCCTAATGATGTGATCCCGTTATCAACGACATCTAATGTCCATAGTCAGGAAACCATGACTATCTATTGATCAACGAGCTAGTCAACTAGAGGCTTACTAGGGACATGTTGTGGTCTATGTATTCACACATGTATTACGATTTCCGGATAACACAATTATAGCACGAACAATAGACAATTATCATGAACAAAGAAATATAATAATAACCATTTATTATTGCCTCTAGGGCATATTTCCAACAGTCTCCCACTTGCACTAGAGTCAATAATCTAGTTACATTGTGATGAATCGAACACCCATTGCGTCCTGGTGTTGATCATGTTTTGCCCTAGGGAGAGGTTTAGTCAACGGATCTGCTACATTCAGGTCTGTATGTACTTTACAAATATCTATGTCTCCATTTTGAACACTTTCACGAATGGAGTTGAAGCGACGCTTGATATGCCTGGTCTTCCTGTGAAACCTGGGCTCCTTCGCAAGGGCAATAGCTCCAGTGTTGTCACAGAAGAGAGTCATCGGGCCCGACGCATTGGGAATCACCCCTAGGTCGGTAATGAACTCCTTCATCCAGACTGCTTCCTGTGCTGCCTCCGAGGCTGCCATGTACTCCACTTCACATGTAGATCCCGCCA
>NW_025289531.1:0-1081 GCF_018294505.1 Triticum aestivum
AATTTTCAAAGCCTCAGAAACCTTCTAAAAATGATCAACATTAAAATCTTCTCAAAGAAGTCCAAGAAAATGTTCCTCTTAGTCTCTGAAAATATTGCAAAGAGGTAAAACTCAAAACAATATTTTTGGTATCTCAGAGTTAATTATTTTGGGCCTTTGAATTAAATAAATAACTATTTGCATTGGATATGTATTTGTTAATTAATTAATATATGTCCAATAATTCTGATCTTTGATGAAGGGCTTTGGAATAATCCAACTAGTCCCTACCATAACTATCAGAAGCAATAAAAATGATTTAGTGTCTAAAACTAAATCAAAACAAACTACAGAAAAAAATAGAAAACAAAACAGAAATATAAAACAGAGCACTTACCTGGCCTACTTACCTGGCTGGCCCAGTTACGGCCCAGCTCCTCCAGCAGCCCAGCCCACCTCCTCCTCCCTGTCGCCTTCCTCCTCGTGCCAGTAGGCAGAGGAGGGACACGGCGCACGCGCCCGAGCTCGCCACGCCACCACCCTGCTCGTCTGCATCGCCTGGCCACCGCGACGCCTCGCGTCATCTCCTCGGCGCTGCCCCGACCCCCTGGACTCCCTCTCTCTCCCCCAAACGTTCTCCCCTCCTCTGTTCTTTCCGCCACCGAACGCGTCCGTCGCCGCCGACGAGCGTCGCCGTGGCCACAGCCACTGCCTCGCCTCGTCGTTGCGCCCAGAGGCTCCGCCTCGACCCCCTCTTCCTCTCCACCAACCCATGCCCCGCCGGACGCCCTGCATCGCCGCCCACGCCATCTTCCCCATCTCCGGCCGCCCGAGATCGCCGGTGCCCGCTCGCCACCTCCGAAGCCTCCCCGAGCCCACCGAGCTCTACTCCCGACCCCTTGTGAGCTCCTACGCATTTCCCCTCTCTCCCCGCAGTCTAACTCGCCCTCTAGCACTAGCGCTGCCGCGCCCGAGAGCTTGCTGCCGCCGTCCATGGCGCCGCCGCGGCCACAGCTGCTGCCACTCGCTTCCGAGCGTTGCCCCGTGCTCAGCACGCTCCCAGGAGCCGGGCGCGCCCACCAGTTCGACCTACCGTTCCCCC
>NW_025289532.1:0-1081 GCF_018294505.1 Triticum aestivum
GAGGCGAGCGGGGGCGAGAGCCAGGGAGAGGAGGAATGGGACTCGGATGCTGCAGGGGATGACGACGACGATGATGATGATGAAGGTGATGAAGATGACCTCGAGGACGAGGAAGAAGAGGAGGAGGAGGTCGTTCCACCGCGCTCAGAAAGGCGGTCGAAACTTGTCCACGACCCCTCGACCGAACGTGGTAAGGGGGTAGCGACTGCTGCCCAGTCGACCAAGCGCCCTCGGACCACCTCTCCGGCGCCGACTGAAAAGGCGCCGAAGCAGCCCAGGGCGGCCTCATCGAAGCCGACCAAGCTTCTGCCGAAGATGAAGGTGTCCATCCCCACCATTTCAGGGTAATTGTGTTGTTCATATTTTCTTATTCTTATGCGAACTTTATCTCTGGTCGACACTGATGTTAGTCAACTGATCCTTTGGAGTTGCAGTGCTGCTACTTCTGAGACCTCGGCCCGGGCCGATGACCACGAGATGGAGGATGCCGCAACTTCGAATCCAGGTGCCGTGTTCTTAATACCATTCTTAGTCGACTGACTCGCGATCTCTGATCCTGACACTTCTCTGCAGCCCCACCCAACACTGTTATCAATCTACCTGATGATGATGAGGATGAAGAGCCGCTGAAGCACAGGAGGAGTCGGAAAGCGCCTGCCGGCAAGGTGTCTCAGGATGTGTCAGCGCCTGAAATTCTGACTGTGGAGGGAGAGAACACCACTCGACACACGGTGACCTTCGCGACCCCACTGACGAGTGCTCAGCAGCCTTCCCTCTTCACGACTCACCACGTCCCAGAGGACCAAGCTGGTGCGGCGAAGGAGGCGATACGCCAGGCGGGACTCATGATGGAGCAGCTGAAGACCATCCGGGATGCGAGTCAAGCAGCTTATGACGCCAGCTCTGCCCTCCAAAGCAATGTCCAGGTCAGTCGACTGCTGTTTGTTCTGCTGGATATGCTACCAAAAACTTTTCTTTTCCGGGATTTATATTGGTCACCCACTGGGAGTGTCGAATAAACTCCGTGTTAGCGGGGGCACGCTGAGTGCACCCGCTGGGTGTAGTCCCCAAGGCTAAGGTC
>NW_025289533.1:0-1081 GCF_018294505.1 Triticum aestivum
GCGCCCGCGACGCGCCCTTGCCGGAGAGACCGGCCCGCGCCACTCCCTTGCCCGCGGAGGAACGAGAAGCCCCGCCGTCGCCGGCTCCGGTCGGGCTTCCCGGCCGAGCCCCTGGCGGCGGCGCGGGAGAAGGGAGGAGGTTGGCTGGCGGTGGAGCTTGAGGTGCCCTCCCGGTCGCCTCGCGGGTGGCGGCGCGGGAGGGGATAAGGTGGAGCAAGCGTCGTGCGTCAATTTTTGTTTTTTAGGCTGCGTGTCTTACTCTAGTTTGTGCTCCCAACTTCCAGAGTATCCGTCCAACCCATCACACGCTGATCACTGACCTGCGTGAAAGTGAACAACTCACATATTGGGTGTCACACACAAGAGTTACCTGAACTCAACATCACCGCTCCTTTCTTAACCGTCTGTCTGAAACTTGAAGGAATTTCACCATTGCTTGTAGTCATCCCGAGTCAAATTCGCCGTTGTCTCATCACATGTATGACCACCAGAGCCCTAGCCCGCTCCATGCCCCGTTGAAAGAATCGATATAGTTGACTAGAGGGGGGGTGAATAGGCAACTGACATTTAGCTTTTCTTTACCAATTTCAGCTTTGCATCAAAGTAGGTTGTCTAGATATGCAACTAGGTGAACAACCTATATGATGCGATAACAACAAGCACACAAGCAAGCAAGAGATGCAACACAATATAAGCTTGCACAAGTAAAGGTGAGAGATAACCAAAAGGGGAACCGATGGAGACGAGGATGTGTTACCGAAGTTCCTTCCTTTTGAGGGGAAGTACGTCTCCTTAGAGCGGTGTGGAGGCACAATGCTCCCCAAGAAGCCACTAGGGCCACCGTATTCTCCTCACGCTCACACACAATGCGAGATGTCGTGATTCCACTATTGGTGCCCTTGGAGGCGGCGACCGAACCTTTACAAACAAGGTTGGGGCAATCTCCACAACTTAATTGGAGGCTCCCAACGACACCATGAAGCTTCACCACAATGGACTATGGCTCCGCGGTGACCTCAACCGTCTAGGGTGCTCAAACACCCAAGAGTAACAAGATCCGCAAGGGATTAGTGGGGGGAAT
>NW_025289534.1:0-1081 GCF_018294505.1 Triticum aestivum
TGAATCGGTTGTTCGGATTTGCCATGAAGCATGTCCTGACTCACTTATGGCCGGGCGAACCCCAGCCGAAGAGCTATTTTGGTTTAGTGCAGCAGTTCCTTGGTGCGGTACCGCGTATCGACACAATGAAGCGATCGGCGTGTATTGAGGGAGCGTGGATGGCTCTTGCCCGTGTCAAGACATACTGGGCTGAGATGAAGGCCACCGACGTTGCATCCCACGACTCGGACACAAGCCGAGTACCTGCCGAGCACTACTTTGAAGAAGTCCTGCCGGGCGCTCGTTTAATAAAGACGCAGTGCTCGAAGGATATTATGTTTAAATGACATGTATGATTTGTGAAAACAATGTTTCAATATAATATAAGAGCTTTTTATACTTGTGCGTTCAAGTAGTAAACTACTCCCTGTGCGGCCGTTTATGTATATGTGTATATAACCTGAAAGATGGCAGTCCTTGGCTTCAGCCCCCACGCACATAGTACGGGGGTGTTTGCAAAGAAAGCGCTTTTTCACAGTTAATCCAACGTCTTGGTTCCGTTAAGGAGGTGATAGCGTAGCAAACCAGGCAACCGGACTATAATGCTTTATCACGTTCACTTAGCCATAGGAGTTCGAGGGTGGGGCTACTATATAGCCCCTGGGGGCACCGCACTCTCCTGAATTTGGGGTGCGTATGTGCCTGACCGAAAACCGGTCCTTCGTTAATGTGGAGGAATTCTAAACATTCCTGTGAGTCATCGAGTGGTTGAACAGTCTCTCGCTATATCATGACAGTCAGTTTTCGGCTTTCTCTACTGAGGTGCTCGCCCGGCCGAACCGGGGCACAATCGCAGTAGTTCTCCTGGTGTCGCGTTAGCCTGAAAACGGAACGTAAGGCAGCAAAACACAGGAGCCGGGCAACCCAACATTTGACCAAAGACATGATTCGGAGCTGATGCATATATGGCCTAACTCGAGACGCCGAATACTCCCTAAGGTATTCGGTCTTTATGAAAATGGGCAGAATAATGCCCTAAGCCCCTGATGTCCAGGTACGCGCAAAAATTCTGGTGCGGCCAATGCCAAAACGCCAGCCTCCT
>NW_025289535.1:0-1081 GCF_018294505.1 Triticum aestivum
GGCCGCCGCACCCCCTAGGAGATTGGATCTCCTAGGGCCGGCCACCCCCCCTTGGCACCCCTATATATAGTGGGGGAGAGGAGGGACTTCATACCTTGAGTCCTTGGCCTTAGGTTGCCTCCTTCTCCCTCCCCAACACCTCCTCCAACTCCATAGCGCTTAGCGAAGCTCTGCCGGAGTACTGCAGCTCCATCAACACCACGCCGTCGTGCTGCTGCTGGTGCCATCTCCCTCAACCTCTCCTCCCTCCCTTGCTGGATCAAGAAGGAGGAGACGTGGCTGTTCCGTACGTGTGTTGAACGCGGAGGTGCCGTCCGTTCGGTGCTAGGATCTCCGGTGATTTGGATCACGTCGTGTTCGACTACATCATCCCCGTTCTTTGAACGCTTCCGCTCGCGATCTACAAGGTACGTAGATGCATCCAATGACTCGTTGCTAGATGAACTCCTAGATGATCTTGGTGAAGCGAGTAGGAAAATTTTTGTTTTCTGCAACGTTCCCCAACAGTGGCATCATGAGCTAGGTCTATGCGTAGTTCTTCTTGCGCGAGTAGAACACAATTTGTTGTGGGCGTAGATTTGTCAACTTTCTTGCCTTTACTAGTCCTTTCTTGCTTCAGCGGTATTGTGGGATGAAGCGGCCCGGACCAACCTTACACGTACGCTTACGTGAGACCGGTTCCACCGACTAACATGCACTAGTTGCATAAGGTGGCTGGCGGGTGTCTGTCTCTCCCACTTTAGTTGGAGCGGAATCGATGAACAGGGTCCTTATGAAGGGTAAATAGAAGTTGACAAATCACGTTGTGGCTTTAACGTAGGTAAGAAGACGTTCTTGCTAGAACCCTAATTCAGCCACGTAAAACTTGCAACAACAATTAGAGGACGTCTAACTTGTTTTTGCAGCAAGTGGTTTGTGATATGATATGGCCAAAGTTGTGATGAATGATGAATGATCTATATGTGATGTATGAGATGTTCATGCTATTGTAATAGGATTCACGACTTGCATGTCGATGAGTATGACAACCGGCAGGAGCCATAGGAGTTGTCTTTATTCTTTTATATGACCTGCGTGTCAT
>NW_025289536.1:0-1081 GCF_018294505.1 Triticum aestivum
CCCGGGACCGTTTGCGCCTTTTGGCTCACATATATGATAGTGTCGCTAGCATCCATATGATAAAGAGCCCGGGCTGACATGACTAGTCGTAAACCCAAAGTGGCACAGACTTACAGGGACAGGCATCCATGACCCAGCTTCGAACGTGTCGGTCATCAGCAAGTGGGTCCGGGCTGTAGCACTGGGCTAGCAGGACTCCGGTAAACCGGGCTGTAGCGGGCTAACAGGACTCCGGTACTCAAAGCGTGACATTTCCCCGAAGGGACAGACACAGGAACGAAGAAGGACACATGCCGGCCAGCCTAAGTGTTCCAGAGCAGTACCAAGCTACCATGGCTCAGCGGTAACACTAGGAGACATTTCCCGGTAAGAGAGGCTACTAAAGATAAAGAACTAGATAGTCAGATCCCACACATACCAAGCATTTCAATCATACACACAATATGCTCGATATGTGCAAATACAACGAAGCATCACAACATGACTCTACGACACAAGTACTTTATTTAAGGCTCAGGGAGCCCTACATAACATACACCAAGGTACGGGTCTCACGACCCAACATACAAGTCATATAGTCATACAAACCAGCAGCGGAAGTAACTTGTCTGAGTATAGACAACTAGTAAAATAAAAGAGGCTTGGAAAGCCTAGCTATACTACGTGGTCCTTCACAAGCTCAGGGTCACCACCTGGGTCTTTAGCCTACTCGTTGATGTCGACGTCTACATAGAACCCATCAGAAGGGGTTGCAGCGTCTTCTGTAACAATGTAGATTATAGCAACATGAGTACAAAGGTACTCAGCAAGACTTACATCAGATCCTACATACATGCATAGTATCAAGAAGGGTTGGTGGAGTTATTGCAGCAAGCCAGCTTTGACTCTTGGCTAGGCTATCCTACGATACTCCAACTTGAAATGGTTTTGCGCACACGAGTCCACTACTCACCACTTCAATACACTACCGAGGATCCACCTCCGTCTTCCTACGGAAGAGCCATCCTCGGCACTCACACTTATCTTGAGGCTTTTAGTAGTTTCCATTTACTTGTCTATGAACTGTATAGGCAACCAAGTA
>NW_025289537.1:0-1081 GCF_018294505.1 Triticum aestivum
TGACCAGACACTTGGTCACTCTGAGCTCATTATGATGATGCATTACCGAGTGGGCCCAGTGATACCTCTCCGTCATACGGAGTGACAAATCCCAGTCTTGATCCATGTCACCCAACAGACACTTTCGGAGATACCCGTAGTCTACCTTTATAGTCACCCAGTTACGTTGTGACGTTTGGCATACCCAAAGCACTCCTACGGTATCCGGGAGTTACACGATCTCATGGTCTAAGGAAAAGATACTTGACATTAGAAAACTCTAGCAAACGAACTATACGATCTTGTGCTATGTTTAGAATTGGGTCTTGTCCATCACATCATTCTCCTAATGATGTGATCTCGTTATCAATGACATCCAGTGTCCATAGTCAGGAAATCATGACTATCTGTTGATCAACGAGCTAGTCAACTAGAGGCTCACTAGGGACATGTTGGTGTCTGTTATTCACACATGCATTACGATTTCCAGATAACACAATTATAGCATGAATAAAGACAATTATCATGAACAAGGAAATATAATAATAATGCTTTTATTATTGCCTCTAGGGCATATTTCCAACAGTCTCCCACTTGCACTAGAGTCAATAATCTAGGTACATTGTGATGAATCGAACACCCATGGAATTCTGGTGTTGATCATGTTTTGCTCTAGGGAGAGGTTTAGTCAACGGATCTGCTACATTCAGGTCCGTATGTACTTTACAAATCTCTATGTCTCCATCTTGAACATTTTCACGAATGGAGTTGAAGCGACGCTTGATGTGCCTTGTCTTCTTGTGAAACCTGGGCTCCTTGGCAAGTGCAATAGCTCCAGTGTTGTCACAGAAGAGCTTGATCGGCCCCGACGCATTGGGTATGACTCCTAGGTCGGTGATGAACTCCTTCACCCATATTGCTTCATGTGCTGCCTCCGAGGCTGCCATGTACTCCGCTTCACATGTAGATCCCGCCACGACGCTTTGCTTGCAACTGCACCAGCTCACTGCCCCACCATTCAAAATATACACGTATCCGGTTTGTGACTTAGAGTCATCCAGATCTGTGTCGAAGCTAGCGTCGACGTAACCCTTTACGACGA
>NW_025289538.1:0-1081 GCF_018294505.1 Triticum aestivum
GTAATGGTGTGTCCGAACGTCGTAATCGCACTCTGTTAGATATGGTGCGATCTATGATGTCTCTTACCGATTTACCGCTTTCCTTCTGGGGCTATGCTTTAGAGACTGCCGCATTCACTTTAAATAGGGCTCCGTCGAAATCCGTTAAGACGACACCGTATGAATTATGGTTTGGGAAGAAACCTAAGCTGTCGTTTCTAAAAGTTTGGGGATGCGATGCTTATGTCAAGAAACTTCAACCTGAAAAGCTCGAACCCAAATCGGAAAAATGCGTCTTCATAAGGTACCCAAAAGAAACTATTGGGTACACCTTCTACCTTAGATCCGAAGGCAAGATCTTTGTTGCCAAGAATGGGTCCTTTCTGGAGAAAGAGTTTCTCTCGAAAGAAGTAAGTGGGAGGAAAGTAGAGCTTGATGAAGTGTTACCTCTTGAACCGGAAAATGGCGCAACTCAAGAAAATGTTCCTGAGGTGCCAGCACCGACTAGAGAGGAAGTTAATGATAATGATCAAGATACTTCTGATCAAGCTCCTACTGAAATTTGAAGGTCCACAAGGACACGTTCCGCACCAGAGTGGTACGACAACCCTGTCTTGGAAATCATGTTGTTAGACAACGGTGAACCTTCGAACTATGAAGAAGCGATGGCGGGACCAGATTCCGACAAATGGCTAGAAGCCATGAAATCCGAGATAGGATCCATGTATGAAAACAAAGTATGGACTTTGACTGACTTGCCCGTTGAGCGGCGAGCCATAGAAAATAAATGGATCTTTAAGAAGAAGACAGACGCGGATGGTAATGTGACCATCTATAAAGCTCGGCTTGTCGCTAAGGGTTATCGACAAGTTCAAGGGGTTGACTACGATGAGACTTTCTCACCGGTAGCGAAGCTGAAGTCCGTCCGAATCATGTTAGCAATTGCCGCATTCTATGATTACGAAATATGGCAAATGGACGTCAAAACGGCATTCCTTAATGGTTTCCTTAAGGAAGAATTGTATATGATGCAGCCGGAAGGTTTTGTCGATCCTAAGAATGCTGACAAAGTGTGCAAGCTCCAACGCTCGATTTATGGGCT
>NW_025289539.1:0-1081 GCF_018294505.1 Triticum aestivum
TATTGCTGCTAACCATGCCAGGATCACAAGCCGACGAGATTGACTGGGAGAATTTATCGAACAAGGAGCTTCATGATAAGTTTCAGCAAATGATGACTGAACAGGTGCAAGATGTGCTGAACAATTTTGAAGAGGCCATGGAGAAGATCACTGGCCTTGAGAAGACGTTCGAAACAAAGCTCGATAACAAGTTTAATGAATTGCTCGCGCGTCTTCCACCACCACCACCCGCTGCACCTAACGCACCTCTCCAACAACAACAACAACGACTACCTCCACGTCGCGAAGCAGACCTCCGCCGAGCAAGCCGTGTTCCTCTTGCGTTTGGCCAAACTGTTGGTGCTGCTGTTGATACTTCTGTGGCTCCTGCTGCTGATGCGGAGGAGGATGATTATGTGGGAGATTATGAGGATGAGGTTGATCAAAATCAACACTACGTGCAGCCACCTGTACGACCACCAGCAGGTCGACCTCAGGTATATATTCGTAATGGTAGGCCTGCACCACCACCTCAGGTACGAGATGATGTCCATATTCCTAAACTGAAATTGAATATTCCACCATTTGAGGGTAGATATGTTCCTGATATATATCTTACTTGGGAGTTAGAAACTGAACAACGATTTACATGTTTACAATATCCTGAGGAGAGATGAGTTGCTGCTGCTGTTTGTGCTTTCACTAGTTTTGCATGTGTATGGTGGTCTGAACATTGTAGATTATATCCTATTCCAACTACTTGGGCTGCTTTGAAAACTGCTATGCGTACGCGTTGGGTTCCACCATATTATCAACGTGAATTGCTTCAAAAATTGCAGCGTTTAAGACAAGGAAAAAATTATGTAGAAGAATATTATCAGGAATTACAAACTGGCATGATTAGATGTGGTATTGTTGAGGAGAATGAAGCTATGCTTGCACGTTTTCTGGGTGGATTAAATAGAGAGATTCAGACCATTCTAGACTATAAGGAGTATACTAATATCACTCGTTTATTCCATCTTGCTTGTAAAGCTGAACGTGAAGTGCAGGATCGACAAGCATTGGGGCGAACTAACTTTTCTGCAGGCCGACCTTCATC
>NW_025289540.1:0-1081 GCF_018294505.1 Triticum aestivum
TGAGATCTGCTCTGCCAGACGTGATGGTTTGGCGTGATGTAGGAGGCATCACCCCACCTCGCGGTCCCCGCAGGCCACCGTTTGTTGGTCCAAGGCCTCATCCTAGCCCCTATGGTCCACAAGCTCCGCGAGACCGTCTGTTTCCGGATGATCATGTTGAACTTCCAGGCTATGGAGGTGACTTCTACGAGGACTACTACGGATCGGTCTGAGTTAGTGATAGTATCACTAGTTCGCACTAGCTGTGTCATCTATCGTCCCGCGTGACTCGTGGGATATGACCTAGTTTGTACTCCTTCCGGAGGTGTAGAAAAATAATGTATAGGAGCTTGGAATGCCTCCGATGAGATGTAATCCTTTTCTCACCGTAATAGTACTTTGTTTGGTCTTGTACTAAACCTTGTATGGTGTGTATGACGATGGAATAAAAGAAGCAGTTTCTGTATTTACCATGTCATACGGATGATCATCTTACATTCCGAATTATTCCTTACATTATGTATCCTATGTCGGAATTTTATCGTTCTGACTAAATCATTGTCTTGTTACCTAGAATGGTCAACACGCGCGCTAACCCTGCTTCTCAAGAGCAGGCCGAAGGCAGTGAGGGCAGGAATGAAAATCTGCCTCATCCTCCTTCACTAGCCGAGGTTATGATGGAAGCTGAGAGAAACAAGCGGGAGACAAACCGTTTGTTGGAGCGTATTGAACAGAATACAGCACACCATCAGAGGGCTAACGTGGTGTCACTCAGTGATTTTATCAAATTGCATCCACCCACGTTCCACCACTCCGTCGAGCCTCTCGACGCTGATGACTGGCTTCGCAGTATCTCTCACAAGCTGCGTTCCGCGCTAGTAGCTGAGGCTGACAAGGTCACCTTTGCTGCATATCATCTTGAAGGCCCCGCCAGTCTATGGTGGGAGAATTATGGAGCCATGCGCCCAGCGGGCCATGTCACTACTTGGGCTGAGTTCAGCGAGGCTTTCCGTGAACATCACATCCCGGAGGGTCTCATGGACCGTAAACGTGAGGAATTCTGCAATTTCACCCAAGGCCGACTTTCTGTGGATGTCTATAG
>NW_025289541.1:0-1081 GCF_018294505.1 Triticum aestivum
ATACCTAACGGGTATTCGGTACACCGTGCCACGTACCTACCGCATCACAGCCCACCCCTACGGTCAGCGCTGTCCACGGCCTCCAGTAGGCTACAAACACCAGAAACTACTTGCAACTCCTGGACAGAGAGCTAGGGTGAATAAGAAGTCGAGCGGGGTCATATTTCAGGGCCCAATGTATGGTAGTAGCTGATTCTTAAATCACACATACAGATCTCAGTGCTTAAGGTCGGCTTCAATGAAACAACCCACCATGTACTCCTACATGGCCTCTCATCGATACCTTTACCAAATCGTGTTCACCACACCACTCTCATTACCGACATAATCATTTCACTCTAGCCCATCACCCAGATGAACCAGACCTGACATGACTCTAAGCATAGCAGGCATAGCAAGGTAGGAACAACACATACATAGGGCTCAATCAATTCCTACACATGCTAGTGGGTTTCATCTAGTTACTGTGGCAATGACAGGTCATGCAGAGGAAATGGGTTCAGCTACCGTAGCACACAGCAGTTTGAATCGCGTTGTCTTAATGCAGTAAAAGAGAGCAGGAGCGAGAACATGGGATTGTATCGATATGATCAAATGGTTGGTTTCTTGCCTGATGGTTCGATGCACGGATACGGTTCTTCGTTAGGGTAATCACGGTACTCCTCGGGGACAGAACCTGTCGCAAAGGACATCGATACACAAGCATCACCAAACAATGTGCAACAATATGATGCATGCATGAAACATGGCAATATGAGTGTGTTGGGCTAATGCAACTAAGCCAGAAGGGTTTGAACAAATTTGAATCAAAGATTCAAATTCCAAATTCAAATATGGCCTTTTAAAGTGCCTTTCCTTGTTCTGCTTGAAACATCAATTTAACTTGTTTGATCATGCATGAAAATAGTACAGATGGATAGATTGGATTTTTCTGATCATTTTTCATATATAATTTGTCCAATTTGGAGTTACAGAATAAAAGTTATGAATTTTTGAAGTTTAAATAATATTCTGGAATTTCCTGATTTAAATTAAATCCAGAAATATAATTATTGCGCCAGCATGACGTCAGCATGACGTC
>NW_025289542.1:0-1081 GCF_018294505.1 Triticum aestivum
GGCGAGCGCCACGCCTCGCCTCTGTTCGTCCTCCTGGCAGAGGAGGAAGAGGACAAAGGAGGAGGAGGTGGGCTGGGCCGGCTGGGGGAGCTGGGCCGGTGGTGGCGCCAGGTAAGGTTTCTCTTCTCTCTCTGTCTTTTTCTAATTATTTCAGTTTTCTATTTTGCAGGTTTGTTTTGAATTTGGTTTTGAAACCAATTCAATTTATTTTGCTTCTGACAATATTTTTAGGAGCTAAAAGAATTAAAACAATGCTCCACAAAATATTTCAGAATTATTGGACCTATATTTATTTAATAGTAGATATAAATCCAATTCAAATAATTATTGATTTAATTCAAATGCCCAAATTAAATGTTTCTGAGACACCAAAATATTGGTTTGGATTTTACCTCTTGCCAATATTTCCAGAGGATATCAGGAACATTTTCTTGGACACATTTGAGAAGATTTAATTGTTGGTTATTTTTAGAGGTTTCTGAGGCTTTGAAAATTCCTCAATTCAAATTTCATTTGAATTTAAACATGATGCAGCAAGAGGTCTAGCCTAGTGCATTACCAGAATCTAGGGATGTGACAACTCACCCCCACTAAACAAGAATCTCGTCTCGAGATTCAAGCGTAGGGTAAGGTGAAAGGTAAACGCAACTAGTATAATCTTCACGATCCAGGTTGCACTTCAACTGAACGTTGATTTGTTCACCATCATTTTCTCGAAGTCTTGCTCTGAGAACTCCAACTAACATGACAACGAGAGGAAAGGAAAGACCCTAAAAGAATCGTTCTTCTCGGAGGTCGAACAACTCAGGATTAACTCACGGAATGAGACATAGCAACATCTCTCGAGCTGAGGGACGAAGCACACATCCATAAGAATGGAGTGAGGCAGATGACGAAGGTTCACTAGGTAGACAACAATTCCACACCTAAGAAGGTGGTGAACGATTGTCCACGTAGCGAGGAGTTGAGTTGCCTTAATACCATAACGATACACCTTAGGGAAGGTGACTCGTAGAGATATTTCCTTAAGTGGCAAAAAGAATTACTTTTGATTCAGAGATCATTGAAACTCTTTAAACCA
>NW_025289543.1:0-1081 GCF_018294505.1 Triticum aestivum
CAAGAATCGGGCCAGAATCAGCCCAAACTGCGATTGTTGATGACCGACACGTAAGCGCACCTTAGGGTTCAACAACCCTGGAAATCACTTTCGGACCCCAAAACGGTGAGTAATAGTCCACGAAACAGGCAAGAATCGGCCAAAATTGCAAGTGCTAACGACGGACACGTAAACGCACCTTCGGGATTGTCAATCGTGGAAATAGCTCTGGGACCCCAAAATGGTGAGTAATAGTCCATGGAAGAGCCCAGAATCGAACAAAACTAAGATTGCTGGTGGACAACACATAAACGCACCCCGGGGTGCGTCAATCGTGGAAATCGCTCCGGGACCCCAAAACAATGAGTAATAGTCCATGAAACGGGGCAGAGTCGACCAGAACAGCGAGTGTTGATGACCGAGACATAAATGCACCCGAGGGATCGTCAATCGTGGAAATCGCTCTAGGACCACAAAACGGTGAGTAATAGTGCATGAAATGAACCAGAATTGGCCAAAATTGCGAGTGTTGATAACCGACACGTAAACGCACCCTGGGGTTCGTCAGTTGTGGAAATCACTCTGGGACCCCAAAACAATGAGTGATAGTGCAAGAGACGGGCCAGAATCGGCCAACACTGTGAGTGTTGATGACCCTCACGTAAGTGCACCTTGGGTTCAACAACTATGCAAATCGCTTTGGGACCCCAAAATGGTGAGTAATATTCCAAGAATCGGGCCAGAATCAGCCCAAACTGCGATTGTTGATGACCGACATGTAAGCGCACCTTAGGGTTCAACAACCCTGGAAATCACTTTCGGACCCCAAAACGGTGAGTAATAGTCCACGAAACAGGCAAGAATCGGCCAAAATTGCAAGTGCTAACGACGGACACGTAAACGCACCTTCGGGATTGTCAATCGTGGAAATAGCTCTGGGACCCCAAAATGGTGAGTAATAGTCCATGGAAGAGCCCAGAATCGAACAAAACTAAGATTGCTGGTGGACAACACATAAACGCACCCCGGGGTGCGTCAATCGTGCAAATCGCTCCGGGACCCCAAAACAATGAGTAATAGTCCATGAAACGGGGCAGAGTCG
>NW_025289544.1:0-1081 GCF_018294505.1 Triticum aestivum
GGAGGTGCTGCCGAAATTTTGCGTCGGATCCGGAGCATAGCATGGGAAAATAAACCCAATCTACACATACACGGGTGGGATTAGGACCTATCATTACCTATTAGAGTGTAGGTTGCATGGACGTAATAAAATTGACAAAGTAGATCAACTGATGAATATATACATGGTGAATTACATATATAATTGTTGTGTGTCCAGTAGCTCTGAAAGTCAAGATGAGTGACCGTGCTTGGATGTATACCGGTCACACTGGTCAGAACAAATGGAGCGCTGAATGGTTCACAAAAACTAAGGGGTTTGTGCAAGCCGCATTTGCAAATGGCCAAAAGAAAACCTGGTGCCCCTGTTTCCGGTGCGGCAATTGGGAAAAGAAGACAGAGGCTGAAATGGGCAAACACCTGCAGAAGAGTGGTTTTACGCCCGATTATACGGTGTGGACATTTCATGGTGAGTCTGCCCAACGTGACCGAGCTGAGGTGGATCGTCATCGCACCGACGAGCATGGTACCGGGATGGAAAACATGGTGCAAGGCTATGATGATGCTCGGGATTCGGACAAGGAGATGGAGGAATCTGCAAAGGCCTTCAATGAAATGTTGGAGTCTTCGAAACGTCCGCTCCACGAGCACACTGAGCTTTGTCAGTTGGATGCCATCTCACAAGTAATGGCTCTGAAGGCTCAGTTCAACTTGGGCAGAGAATGCTATGACGCAATTATGACAGTATTTGGACGCTTTCTACCCAAAGGCCATGTAATGCCTGCAAACCTGTACTAGTCGGACAAAATCCTCCGTGCACTGAAGATGCCCTATGAGAAGATACATGCCTGTGAGAAAGGATGTGCCTTATTTAGGCTTGACTATGCGGACTTGAACTATTGTCCCATTTGCAAGTCTTCCAGGTATATTGTGGTAGACAACGGTATGGGTGAGAAGACACAGACCAAAATCCCCGTTAGTGTTCTTCGGTATATGCCAATCGTACCAAGACTTCAACGTCTTTTCATGGTCGAAGAGACGGCCAGACAGATGACATGGCACAAAACAGGCAAAAGAACCGAACTAGATGCAGATGGGAATCT
>NW_025289545.1:0-1081 GCF_018294505.1 Triticum aestivum
AGTTAACCTTGTTTTTTTGTTTTGCCAGGTTTTTGTTGTCTTCCTATTATCAGTTGACCTCGCTCGGTCTCATCCCTATATACCTCATGCAATATTATTGTCCATATATGCTCCGTGCAAAAGTATTGTCTAACTATTGTCCTATAACAAAAGGATTTTTTGTACGTGTACATATTCATGCTTCAAGTACATGCAAATTTGCATGAAAAAGAACATTTTTTATCCTAGAATTAATTTTGAATTCTCTAGAAAACAATCTTGTAACCATGAAGATTGTTTTTCCAAACGTGGTACAAATCTCTTTGTTTATCATGGGGAATTACACGCAAACAAATATCAAAGCGTTGACACTAAAAAATGTATTACCTGGGAGCTCATCCACGTTTCTTTACATTATTCAGTATGGATGGCCAGAAGTAAAGCTAGTGACACCTGGCTGGCAAAAAGGTTAAGCACTTACGATGCAAGGCATGTGGTGCAGGCTGTAATATATACACAATTGTTACTTGCTCCTCGTTAGCATCGACTCAGCTATTGCTCCCGCCGGATACCATTGCTGTCCGAGCTAGCGACACCCGCAGTTCCTTGGAGTCGGTGGCGCTGTGGAAGAAACTTGGGCTTCCGGCCGGGCGGCAGCTGGACGGCCGCAATGACTGAATGACACCGATTTTGCTGAATACAGTCCACCAGTGTCGAGCGTCATGCAAGACGACAGTTAGATAGTTGTTGCATGGGCGTTAAGGCTGTCCGCATCGAACTGGGAAGTGATCGCAGCAATATCGGCCTCCGGCAGGGTGTTGTCTGCTTGTTGCGGAGGGCGGGGTGCGTCCGGGTCGCCGACCTTGCCTTCCCTCTCAACTGTGATCTTGCACTTCTTCGTGGGGATTAAGGCCTTCTTCCATAGTCTTTTTCTTCTTTGTGGGTTTCGTTCTCCTAGCGTTGCTTCTACCAGCTCAGCGGCATCCTGTCTAACATGCTGATGAGGGGCAGCTTCCGCCGCAACGTTGACCCCGGGAGCGCCACCAGCCCCGCTGGGATCGTGGGAGCGCTTCGTGGTGTTGGAGACGTGCCGCGGCAACTC
>NW_025289546.1:0-1081 GCF_018294505.1 Triticum aestivum
AATAGATACTTTCGGAGATACCTGTAGTGCACCTTTATAGTCACCCAGTTACGTTGTGACGTTTGATACACCCAAAGCACTCCTACGGTATCCAGGAGTTACACGCTCTCATGGTCGAAGGAAGAGATACTTGACATTGGCAAAGCTCTAGCAAATGAACTACACGATCTTTTGTGCTAGTCTTAGGATTGGGTCTTGTCCATCACATCATTCTCCTAATGATGTGATCCCGTTATCAACGACATCCAATGTCCATAGCCAGGAAACCATGACTATCTGTTGATCACAACGAGCTAGTCAACTAGAGGCTCACTAGGGACATATTGTGGTCTATGTATTCACACGTGTATTACGATTTCCGGATAATACAGTTATAGCATGAATAAAAGACAATTATCATGAACAAGGAAATATAATAATAATACTTTTATCATTGCCTCTAGGGCATATTTCCAATAGTCTCCCACTTGCACTAGAGTCAATAATCTAGTTCACATCGCCATGTGATTAACACTCACAGGTCACATCGCCATGTGACTAACACCCAAGAGTTTACTAGAATCAGTAGTCTAGTTCACATCACTATGTGATTAATACTCAATGCGTTTTAGGTTTGATCATGTTGCTTGTGAGAGAGGTTTTAGTCAACGGGTCCGAACCTTTCAGATCCGTGTGTGTTTTACAAATCTCTATGTCATCTCCTAGATGTAGCTACCACGCTCTATTTGGAGCTAATCCAAATAACTGTTCTACTTGGAGCTATTCTAAATTGTTGCTCCATTATATGTATCCGGTATCTCTACTCAGAGCTATCCGGATAGGTGTCAAGCTTGCATCGACGTAACCCTTTACGACGAACTCTTTTACCACCTCCATAATCGAGAAAAATTCCTTAGTCCACTAATTTCTAAGGATAACTTTGACCGCTGTCCTGTGATCCATTCTTGGATCACTCTTGTACCCCTTGACTGACTCATGGCAAGGCACACTTCAGGTGCGGTACTCAGCATGGCATACTGTAGAGCCTACGTCTAAAGTATAGGGGACGACCTTCGTCCTTTCTCTCTTTTCTGCCGTGGTC
>NW_025289547.1:0-1081 GCF_018294505.1 Triticum aestivum
GTTGCTATGCATCACATGATCCTGTGTGCGCGTAGGAAAATTTTTGAAATTACTACGAAACCCAACACCGGATGCCCTGATTTGGCAGCTGGACAATAAGGGGAAGTATTCCTCTAGCTCCCTCTATCATGTTATCAAGTTTAGAGGAGTTCAACCCGTGTTTATCCCTGCTGTCTGGAAATTGAGAGTTCCCCCTAAAATTCATGTATTTCTCTGGCTTCTCTCCAAAAACAAATTGATGACTAGGGATAACCTTAGGAAGAGACACATTATCAAACCCCTTGATTGTGTTTACTGCTTGGAACAAGAGTCTTGTTCTCACCTATTTTTTGAATGTATAGTTGCTAAACATCTCTGGGCCCACATTGAGGAATATTTCTCTAGTCAGATTGGCTCATCCTTCGAATCTGTCGCCAGATTCTGGATTGCTACAAAAAAGTGCTCAGTTTTAAACACTGTTAGCTCAGCTGTCCTTTGGTGCCTCTGTAAATATAGAAATGCTATGATTTCCAGTAACACCTCCTGGATTTCCATTTCGCAGGTCTTGAGGTTGATCAGGAACATGGTGAGGAACTAGGCGATTCTCTCCTCCGGATCAGACAAGGACAAGTTGATGAGCTTCGTGGAAACCCTAACAAGGTCCCTCCAGAAACCGTTGGCGATCACTTGTGGCTATACAAGGCTCGACCTGCTCTGGGGCTGGACCCGTGGGCTCGTCTCAAGATCTCTAATGAAGATGATGGGCACCTGGCACCAAAAAAGAGGGACATCCACCATGCTACGCCTTCCAGCCCGGTGTCTCCGCTTGCTTGCTGGTCGCCGCAGGCTGACACGACCCCTTGGCTGAAGACCATGAAGGCTTCGCTGGACCCTCCTTGTGTCATTTGAGTGCTCTATCCACTCTGCCTTTGGCACTGCTTGGGTGATTTGTGTTATTCAGAGAACTTGTTCATCCCCCCCTAGTTTGTAGGTTTTCTACCTTTGCTTTCAAACTGCTCTTTGAGCTGCTGTATCAGAATAGGTTGTGGTTTCGTTCTCAGCAATGGAACCAGGGAGATGCTCCCTGTTTTTCTAAAAAAAA
>NW_025289548.1:0-1081 GCF_018294505.1 Triticum aestivum
GGCTTGCCAACAGCCGCCAGCTCATCGGCGAGGGAGCGAATGTGGGCGAAGTAGGTGCCCACCACTTGAGTGCCCTTCTGCGCGTTGGAGATGGTGATTCTGATGTTGTTGATGCGAGATCAGGACTGAGACGAGAACATGCTAGCCACAGCAGCCCAAAGCTCATGTGCCTTGCGGATCGAAGTCACCTGGACAAGAACTTCTCGAGAAAGATTGATCAACAGATGGCCAAGTACCTGCTGATCTTCCCTTACCCAGACTTGATGTAGAGGGTTCGGGACAGCTTCCTCCTTGCCATCTTTGTCCTTGGTGACGAGGAACTTCTCTTGTTCTTTGGTGGATCCCTCGGCGTAGCCAAAAAGGCCAGCGCCGATGAGCTGGGGCGTGATCTGGGCGCGCCAGAGGACGTAGTTCGTCCTGGTGAGCTTCTCTGTTACCTGACCATGGATGGTGGGTACAGGAGCGACGATGGAAGACAACATGGCTAGAGCTAGGGGTAGATGGATGCTAGATGTTGTGGAAGAGGGAGGCTCTGATTACCATGTGAAGATTGCGGTAAACGTCTTGCCTCGGTACGAGGGGACGTGGTTCGTGTTTATAGGCAGGGGCGCAGATCCCTGTAGCGCATACATAGGAGATAGAATACATCTTGGAGGAGAAGAAAGGAGAGATAGATATAGCCACGGTAACAAGGATATCTATCTACGCTAAACAACTACCAGAATATCTCTCCAAAAAATCTATCATGTTACAGGTTACAATATGCACCAAACTATGTGTTTAACAAGACGACCTCTGGAAGAGGTTAGCATCTTATCCGTCCTATTGCTAGATGCTACTTTTTTGTTACTACACTGCAAATATATGATGGTGGCCTGTACATGTTGAAAAAAGAAAGACAAGATATTTTGGTTCAAGGATTATAACTATTGATTCGTGAGACATTTCTACGATAACCCTGAAATGTTGGTGTTGTTAATGTGCTAATTTTTTAATATGTATTGTCTAAATACATTTTATGCATTAGACTTGCAAATCGTACCGAATCTTATGTTAAGAAAAAAATGCCAATTTTATATGG
>NW_025289549.1:0-1081 GCF_018294505.1 Triticum aestivum
AAATCACTCCGGGACCCCAAAACAGTGAGTAATAGTATACAAAAAAGGCAAGAATCGGACAAAAGTGTAAGTGTTGATGACCGAAACGTAAACGCACCCCGCGGTTTGTTAATCGTTGAAATCACTTCGATACCCCAAAACAGTGCGTAATACTCCACGAAACGGGCCAGAATCGGCCAAAACTGCGAGTGTTGATGAGCGACACATAAATGCACCCCGGTGTTCGTCAAACATGGAAATCACGCCGAGACCCAAAAACAGAGTAATAGTCCAAGAAACGGGCCAGAATTGGCCAAAACTGTGAGTGTTGGTGACCGACACGTAAATGCACCCCGTGGTTTGTTAATCGTGGAAATCACTCCGGGGGCCCAAAAAAGTGAGTAATAGTCCATGATACGGGCCAGAATCAGCCAAAACTATGAGTATTGATGACCGACACGTAATCGGGCCTTGGGGTTCAACAACTATGGAAATCACTTCGGGACCTGAAAACAGTGAGTAATAGTCCACAAAACACGTTAGAATTGGCCAAAATTGTGAGTGTTGCTAACCGACACGTAAACACAACCCGGGGTCATTTCGGGACCCCATAACTAAGTAATAGTCCAAGAAACGGGCCAGAATCGGTCCAAACTGCGATTGTTGATGACTTACACTTAAGCGCACCTTGGGGTTCAACAACCATGGAAATCGCTTTGGGGCCCCAAAACGGTGAGTAACAGTCCACGAAACGGGTCAGAATCGACAAAAACCGCGAGTGTTGATAACCAACCCGTAAGCGCACCCAAGGGTTCCTTAATCGTGGAAATCACTCCGGGGCCCCAAAAAAGTGAGCAATAGTCCACGAAACGGGCCAGAATCGGCCAAAACTGTGAGTGTTGATGACCGACACGTAAACGCACGCCGGGGTTCGTTAATCGTGGAAATCACTCCGGGACCCCAAAACAGTGAGTAATAGTATACAAAAAAGGCAAGAATCGGACAAAAGTGTAAGTGTTGATGACCGAAACGTAAACGCACCCCGCGGTTTGTTAATCGTTGAAATCACTTCGATACCCCAAAACAGTGCGTAATACTCCAC
>NW_025289550.1:0-1081 GCF_018294505.1 Triticum aestivum
GGAGAGGTCCACTGGTCAAAGCCCGTCCGTGCAAAGTCAAAGGGCTAGATCCCGTGGTCAAACGCTACAGGGTTAGCCGGGACGGGGGCCCTGGGGGGTGGCAATGCCACCGGAGCGTCGTACCGGGCCCTCATACATGCGGGGTGGTGTTGTGGCATGTCTGAAGAGGCGGCACGCGTCTCCGGGTTGTGGCCCCCCTCACGGACGGCAATGAAACGGTAGTAGACGTTCTGCGGTAACGATGCAGCGTGAATATTATTAAATACTTGGAGCGCGATAAAATCATGAGTTTTTTACACAACATGGGCACATGTGCTATAGGACTGATGGTAAGTTTTCATAATTTTTTGTGATGGAGAAGTATCTGAACACTTCCCTCTACGCGGATTGCTCTTCGCACGTCTACGACTGTGGCCGACGGCCTCCGGGGGCTAGCATACCGTCAAATCTTGCGTAGGCGGCCTCTCACAAATTTGGAAGTGTTGAGGCGGTTGCAAACGCCCAGCACGCGTCTCCGGGGTGTGCCCCCCCCCTCACGGACGCCGCCGCCGCCGGCACCTGGAGGGGGAAACGGACGCGTCGGGTCTACACGGAGTGGATGTAGCTGTGGGTTTGGCCCGGATGTTGCTCCAAAGTGTTCCTCTGGGCCGACCTAACACAACCGGGCGGAGAGGTCCACTGGTCAAAGCCCGTCCGTGCAAAGTCAAAGGGCTAGATCCCGTGGTCAAACGCTACAGGGTTAGCCGGGACGGGGGCCCTGGGGGGTGGCAATGCCACCGGAGCGTCGTACCGGGCCCTCATACATGCGGGGTGGTGTTGTGGCATGTCTGAAGAGGCGGCACGCGTCTCCGGGTTGTGGCCCCCCTCACGGACGGCAATGAAACGGTAGTAGACGTTCTGCGGTAACGATGCAGCGTGAATATTATTAAATACTTGGAGCGCGATAAAATCATGAGTTTTTTACACAACATGGGCACATGTGCTATAGGACTGATGGTAAGTTTTCATAATTTTTTGTGATGGAGAAGTATCTGAACACTTCCCTCTACGCGGATTGCTCTTCGCACGTCTACGACTGTGG
>NW_025289551.1:0-1081 GCF_018294505.1 Triticum aestivum
TCCATAGTTGTTGAACCCAAAGGTGCGCTTACGTGTCGGTCATCAACACTCGCAGTTTTGGCCGATTTTGGCCCGTCTCTTGGACTATTACTCACTGTTTTGGGGTCCTCGAGTGATTTCCACGATTGACAAACCCTGGGGTGCGTTTGCGTGTCGATCATCAACACTCGCAGTTTTGGCCGATTCTGTCCCGTTTCGTGACTATTACCCAGTTTTGGGGCCCCGAAGTGGTTTCCACAACTGACGAACCGCAAGGTGCATTTACGTGTCGGTTATCAACACTCACAATTTTGGCCAATTCTGGTTCATTTCGTGCACTATTACTCACCGTTTTCGGGTCCTAGAGCGATTTCCATGATTGACGATCCCTGGGGTGCATTTATGTGTCGGTCATCAACACTCGCAGTTTTGGCTGACTCTGCCCCGTTTCATGGTTTATTACTCATTGTTTTGGGGTCCCGGAGCAATTTCCATAATTGACGCACCCTGGGGTGCGTTTACATGTCGCTCACCACCAATCGTAATTTTGTTCGATTCTGGGCTCTTCCATGGACTATTACTCACCATTTTGGGGTCCCAGAGCTATTTTCACATTCACAATGACCGGGGTGCGTTTACGTGTACGTCGTCAACAGTCGCAATTTTGGTTGATTCTGGCCCGTTTCATGGACTATTACTCACCGTTTTGGTGTCCCAAAGCGATTTCAATGGTTGTTGAACCCTAAGGTGCATTTACGTGTCGGTCATCAACGAACGCAGTTTGGGCTGATTCTGGTCCGATTCTTGGACTATTACTCACCGTTTTGGGGTCCCAAAGCGAACTCCATAGTTGTTGAACCCAAAGGTGCGCTTACGTGTCGGTCATCAACACTCGCAGTTTTGGCCGATTTTGGCCCGTCTCTTGGACTATTACTCACTGTTTTGGGGTCCTCGAGTGATTTCCACGATTGACGAACCCTGGGGTGCGTTTGCGTGTCGATCATCAACACTCGTAGTTTTGGCCGATTCTGTCCCGTTTCGTGACTATTACCCAGTTTTGGGGACCCGAAGTGGTTTCCACAACTGACGAACCGCAAGGTGC
>NW_025289552.1:0-1081 GCF_018294505.1 Triticum aestivum
TTACTCGTACCGTAATGCATGATCCCGTGACTAACGCCTTAGTCACATTGAGCTCATTATGATGATGCATTACCGAGTGGGCCCAGAGATACCTCTCCGTCATACGGAGTGACAAATCCCAGTCTCGATCCGTGCCAACCCAACAGACACTTTCGGAGATACCCGTAGTGTACCTTTATAGTCACCCAGTTACGTTGTGACGTTTGGCACACCCAAAGTACTCCTACGGTATCCGGGAGTTGCACGATCTCATGGTCTAAGGAGAAGATACTTGACATTGGAAAAGCTCTAGCAAACGAAACTACACGATCTTTTATGCTATGCTTAGGATTGGGTCTTGTCCATCACATCATTCTCCTAATGATGTGATCCCGTTATCAATGACATCCAATGTCCATAGTCAGGAAACCATGACTATCTGTTGATCAACGAGCTAGTCAACTAGAGGCTTACTAGGGACACCTTGTGGTCTATGTATTCACACATGCATTACGATTTCCGGATAATGCAATTATAACATGAACAATAGACAATTATCATGAACAAAGAAATATAATAATAACCATTTATTATTGCCTCTAGGGCATATTTCCAACAGTTTCCCACTTGCACTAGAGTCAATAATCTAGTTACATTGTGATGAATCGAACACCCATTGCGTCCTGGTGTTGATCGTGTTTTGCTCTAGGGAGAGGTTTAGTCAACGGATCTGCTACATTCAGGTCCGTATGTACTTTACAAATATCTATGTCTCCATTTTGAACACTTTCACGAATGGAGTTGAAGCGACGCTTGATATGCCTGGTCTTCCTGTGAAACCTGGGCTCCTTCGCAAGGGCAATAGCTCCAGTGTTGTCACAGAAGAGAGTCATCGGGCCCGACGCATTGGGAATCACCCCTAGGTCGGTAATGAACTCCTTCATCCAGACTGCTTCCTGTGCTGCCTCTGAGGCTGCCATGTACTCCGCTTCACATGTAGATCCCGCCACGACGCTTTGCTTGCAACTGCACCAGCTTACTGCTCCTCCATTCAAAATATACACGTATCCGGTTTGTGACTTCGAGTCATCCAGATCTGTGT
>NW_025289553.1:0-1081 GCF_018294505.1 Triticum aestivum
TTGCCGTTTTATTCGCCTCTCTTTTTCGTTCGCCATTTTCTTGTCGGATCTGTTTTTTAGTGAAATCTTGTTGTGTAGTCATCATGACTCAAGAGAACACCAAGTTGTGTGATTTCTCAAATACTAACAACAATGATTTTAACGGCACTCCGCTTGCTCCTCCCGCCACTAGTGCGGAGACTTGTGATATTAATACTGCTTTGCTGAATCTTGTTATGAAACACCAATTTTCCAGTACTCCTAATGAGGATTTCGCATCCCATCTTAATACCTTTGGGGAATTATGCGATATGCAAAAGAAAAAATATGTGGACAAGATGAAATTATTTCCATTTTCCTTGCGTGATTTTGCAAAAAATTGGTTCTCTTCTTTGCCTCGCAATAGTATCGATTCTTGGAACAAGTGCAAAGATGCGTTTATCACTAAGTATTTTCCTCCCGCAAAAATTATTTCCCTTAGATCCCAGATCATGAATTTCAAGCAACTTGAACATGAGCATGTTGCACAATCTTGGGAAAGGATGAAAATGATGCTAAGGAATTGCCCAACTCATGGGTTAAATCTTTGGATGATCATACAAATTTTTTATGCGGGGTTGAATTTTATTTCTCGTAATCTTTTAGATTCTGCCGCGGGTGGTACTTTTATGGAAATTACTTTGGGTGAACCCACCAAATTTCTTGATAATATTATGGCAAATTATTCGCAGTGGCATACCGAAAGAGCTCCTACTAGTAAAAAAGTTAATTCGGTTGAAGAAATTTCTTCTTTGAGTGGAAAAGTTGATGCTCTTGTGAAATTTGTTGCTAGTAGAAGTGCTCCTATTGATCTTAATGAGATGCCTTTGTCTAGTTTGATTGAGCAAAATAGTGATTCCATAGATGTGAATTTTATCTCTCGAAATAATTTCAACAACAATGCTTATGGAGGTAATTTTAATCCTAGGCCTTTTCCTAGTCATTCCTCTAATAATTATGGTAATTCCTATGGAAATCAATCTTATAATAATAATAATAACACCTATGATCTTGAGAATAATATTAAAGAATTTATCAACACTCAAAAACTTTTCAACACTTC
>NW_025289554.1:0-1081 GCF_018294505.1 Triticum aestivum
ACAAAAATATTTCAAGCATGGATGATACAATGAAAAAGTATGGATACCGACAACTAGAATGAAATGTGTGAACATGAATGTAATGTCGATGGGAATACATACTCCCCCAAGCTTAGGCTTTTGGCCTAACTTGGTAATCACCAGTCGTAAAAGTCATGAGGTACGATGTTGAAGTGCTGGGGAGCAGGCACCATAGGGTCCCACTATTGAGGCTCTGCCTGTGCCGCTGCCAGGTTGCTCCGATAAGCGACAACCTCAGGCATAACTTGTATCCATTCCTGGCAACATAATCAAACAAAGCAGGTGCAGGCAAGGGAATGATATCACATGTTTTCTCACTGAAAACTAAATTATAAGGCAAGTCAATATTAGGGTAATCAGCATCAAGAAACTAATGGTCCTTCATTGCTGCTCTGTCTAGATAAACCTTGGTCAAGTATAGGGGATCGCAACAGTTTTCAAGGGTAGAGTATTCAACCCAAATTTATAGATTCGATGCAAGGGGAGCCAAAAAATATTTGAAGGTATTAGCAGCTGAGTTGTCAATTCAACCACAACTGGAGATTAATTATTGGCAACAAGGTGATTAGTAGCATAGTAATATGATAGTTTTGATGGTAGCAACACTAGCAATAGTAACGGTAACAGTTATAGCAGTGATATTGTAGCAGTAATGATAGCAGTAGCAATAGTAGTAACTTAGCAAGAACAATATAAGATAAATTCATAGGCATTGGATCGGTGACTCGTTGGATGATATTCATCATGAGAAAGTTATAACCTAGGGCGATATGGCACTAGCTACAGTTCATAAATATAATGTAGGCATGTATTCCGTAAATAGTCATACAAGCTTATGGAAAGAACTTGCATGACATCTTTTGTCCTACCCTCTCGTGGCAGCGGGGTCCTATTGGAAACTAAGGGATATTAAGGCCTCCTTTTAATAGAGAACCGGAACAAAGCATTAACACATACATGAACTCCTCAAAATACGGTCATCACCGAGAGTGGTCCCAACTATTGTCACTCCGGGGTTGCCGGATCATAACACGTAGTAGGTGACTATAACTTGCAAGAT
>NW_025289555.1:0-1081 GCF_018294505.1 Triticum aestivum
CCCCCAGTGCCCTCGTCCCGCCTAACCCTGTAGCGTTTGACCACGGGATCTACCCCTTTGACTTTGCACGGACGGGCTTTGACCAGTGGACCTCCCCACCCGGTTGTGTTAGGTCAGCCCATAGGAACACTTTGGAGCAACATCCGGGGCAGATCCACAGCAAGATCCCCTCCGTGTAGACCCCACGCGTCCGTTTCCCCCCTCCAGGTGCCGGCGGCAGCGCCGTCCGTGAGGGGGGCACACCCCGGACACGCGTGCCGTGCGTTTGCAACCGCAACAACACTTCCAGACTTGTGAGAGGCCGCCAGCGCAAGATTTGGCGGCATGCTAGCCCCCGGAGGCCGCCGGCCACAGTCGTAGACGCGCGAAGGGCAATCCGCGTGGAGGGAATTTTTCGAATACTTCTCCATCACCAAAAATTATGAAAAAATACCATCGTTCCTATAGCACATGTGCCCACGTCGTGCAAAAAAAAATCATGATTTTATCGCGCTCCGAGTATTTAGTAATATTGACGCCGCATCGTTACCACAGAACGTCTACTACCGTGTCATCGCCGTCCGTGAGGGGGGCCACGCCCTGGAGACGCGTCCCGCCTCTTCGGACTTGCCACCACACCACCCCGCATGTATGAGGGCCTGGTGCGACGCTCCGGTGGCATTGCTACCCCCCCAGTGCCCCCGTCCCGCCTAACCCTGTAGCGTTTGACCACGGGATCTACCCCTTTGACTATGCACGGACTGGCTTTGACCAGTGGACCTCCCCACCCGGTTGTGTTAGGTCAGCCCATAGGAACACATTGGAGCAACATCCGAGGAAGACCCACAGCAAGATCCCCTCCGTGTAGACCCCACGCGCCCGTTTCCCCCCTCCAGGTGCCGGCGGAAGCGCCGTTCGTGAGGGGGACACACCCCGGACGCGCGTGCCGGGCGTTTGAAGCCGCGACAACACTTCCTGACTTGTGAGAGGCCGCCGGCGCAAGATTTGGCGGCATGCTAGCCCCCGGAGGCCGCCGACCATAGTCGTAGACGCGCGAAGGGCAATCCGTGTAGAGGGAATTTTTCGGATACTTCTCCATTAC
>NW_025289556.1:0-1081 GCF_018294505.1 Triticum aestivum
AACAACAATCAACTATCATAGGAAGGCAAAACAAGTATAACTTCAAAACTTTAAGCACATAGAGAGGAAACTTGATATTATTGCAACTCCTACAAGCATGTATTCCTCCCTCATAATAATTTTCAGTAGCATCATGGATAGCAAAGTTGTTCTCATACTCAATTGGAACCTCTTCCAAAATAGTGGAATCATCACTAGCTAAAGTTGACACTCTTCCAAATCCACTTTCATAAATATCACACTAAGATTCAACATCCTCCAAAATAGTGGGATCACTAATTCCTAAAGTTGACACTCTTCCAAACCCACTTTAAATGATAGTATTATTCATACTCCAAAATATATAAGTGAAGTTCATGGACCATTATACAATTAATATAGACTAACCAATATCCAAGCTCAAAATGTGTAAGTGAAGCACATGAAGCATTCTATAAATCCATACTCAAAAGATTTAAGTGAAGCACAAAGAGCAATAATTCTGCAAGGTCATACTCAAAAGATTTAAGTGAAGCACATGAAGTATTGTATAAATTAATGAAGGGCTATCTCATGCTAGCATGGTTCCTAAAGGAAAAACAAAAACACAAAGGACACAAATCATGTGAACAAAACAAAAACCGAGGTATACCGATATTTGTTAAAGAAGAAAGATGGGATGCCAACCGGGGCATCCCCAAGCTTAGATGCTTGAGTATCCTTTGAAATATTTACTTGGGGTGCCTTGGGCATCGCCAAGCTTGAACTCTTGCCTCTCTTTATTCTTCTCATATTGATAGCTCCTCGACCTTCGGACACTTCATCCACAAAAACTTTGTGAGACCCGTTAGTGTAATAAAGCAAATCACTACCTTTAGGTACTGTAATGAACTCATTATTTATTTATATTGGTGCTAAACCTACTGTATTCCAACTTCTCTATGGTTTATAAATTATTTTATTAGCCATAGATTCATCAAAATAAGCAAACAACACACGAAAAACAGAATCTGTTAAAAACAGAACAGTCTGTAGCAATCTGGAAGTTTGGTAAACTTCTGTAACTCCTAAAATTATGAAATAAATTTGACAATTTGAAAAA
>NW_025289557.1:0-1081 GCF_018294505.1 Triticum aestivum
CGTTCGCGGTCTGGGGGCTTGACATGGTTGGACCACTTAAAGGGGGAACCCACAAGCAAAGGTACCTATTGGTCATGGTGGATAAATTCACCAAATGGATAGAGGCCAAGCCAGTTAAAACGGCAGAGTCCGGACCAGTGATAGACTTTATATCCAGGGTAGTACACCGTTATGGTGTCCCCCACAGCATCATCACCGATAACGGCACGAACTTCACCGCTGATGAGGTTAAATCATGGTGCAAAAATATGGGCATCAAGCTTGATTATGCTTCAGTCTATCATCCTCAAACCAACGGTCAAGTGGAACGAGCAAATGGTCTTATAATGAGCGGCATCAAACCCAGACTAGTGCGGTCCCTTACGAAATCTGACACGCACTGGGTAGAGGAGCTCGACTCCGTACTCTGGGGGCTGTGGACAACGCCTAACCGTACTACCGGATTCACACCATTTTTATGGTATACGGCGCATAAGCAGTTTTGCCCTGCGACATCATTCATGACTCACCTTGAGTGCGCATGTACGAAGAAAGAGAAGTCGAGTTGGATCGGCAGGACAACTTGGACACATTGGAGGAAGAGCGTGACGTTGCCAAGGCTCGTTCCGCATTCTATCAACAGCAGGCTCGAAGATACCAAAGCAGAGAAGTACGGGCCAAGACTTACAACGTTGGCGAACTGGTTCTACGCCTGCCGGACAAGAAAAAGGACAAGCTAAAGCCCAAATGGGAAGGCCCCTTCATCATCGATCAAGTCTTGACCGGCGGAGCGTACCGTCTACGAAATGCATCGGATAACCGACTCGAGCCGAACCCATGGAACGCAGCCCGCCTCCGACGATTCTATGCCTAGCGCCGGACTAAGAGTTTGTCCCTTTCCCTCGTCCAAATTTTTTTATTTTATTTCAGCTGCCTTTTTGTTTCTCTTTTTCTTCTCAACCCTTCTCATCCAAGCCTTACAAGGCCTACTTGCGCAACGTTCGCGCACAATTGACATGCTATCCGCACTCATTATACCTTGGGGCTTCTTTACCAGAAGCTTACTTATACGGGCTTCATGCCCAGCACATGTGTCAAGCCT
>NW_025289558.1:0-1081 GCF_018294505.1 Triticum aestivum
TAGAATATGTGAAACTCCTTCAAAATTAAAATAAAGCACAAAAGAAATAAAACAATACAAATTAAACAGAAAACAGGTTTAAGGGGGGGGGGCTAAAACCCTAAACCTGCGGCGGCCTTTAGTCGCGGTTGGCCAGAAGAACCGCGACTAAAGGTCCTCCGCCCCGACGGCCACCTGGCGCCCACGTGGACGGGCCTTTAGTCGCGGTTCTTAAGCAACCGCGACTAAAGGGTGGGGCCTTTAGTCGCGCCCGTTCGGTCGCGGTTGCGCAACCGCGACTAATGGCAGTTGCGAACCGCGACCAAAGGCCCTTTTTCCACCAGTGTATTTTAGCAAGCCTATATATATATATATATATATATATATATATATATATATATATATAGGTGCGCTAAAGTGAGCCTGAGCGCAATGCGCTTATTCTACGCTCCGGCCTAACAATGTGTGGCTAGTGCCTTGGCCTCCAATTTGTCTTCCACCTACTAGTAATCAGCCATGTTGGATATAGTAACTGAATTAATTCGGTTACTGGCTACAGCAATGGTTCACCACTCTGCCACATTTTTTTTATTATATGCGTCCTCCCAATTACATATAGTAATCATCCATGGAAAATGTAGTAAAACATTAATTTGATTACCTTATGCTTATGATGGTTCATCACCTCAGCATAATTTTGCTTTATTACTTGTCTGCTCCAATCACACATGGTAATCAACCATGTAAAGTATAGTAACATAATTTATTGGGTTACTGGTTGCACAAAAGCTACCATTTTATGTCAGAGAATTAACAAGTGGTGTGTGGCATCTCGTAATAGATCTAGTCCGTTACCATATGTCACTGGTGGAAAAAGGGCCTTTGGTCGCGGTTCGCAACTGCCATTAGTCGCGGTTGCGCAACCGCGACCAAATAGGCGCGACTAAAGGCCCCCACCTTTAGTCGCGGTTGCTTAAGAACCGCGACTAAAGGCCCGTCCACGTGGGCGCCAGGCGGCCGTCGGGGCGGAGGACTTTAGTCGCGGTTCTTCTGGCCAACCGCGACTAAAGGCCGCCGCAGGTTTAGGGTTTTAGCCCCCCCC
>NW_025289559.1:0-1081 GCF_018294505.1 Triticum aestivum
AACTATTCAATAATCTATTTATGTTATCCAGAACAAAAATACTTCACACACTTTTGTGTTTTGTCTAATTGCAGGTGTATGGGACATTTGTACAATCCACATATGAAGATAAGGAAGAAAGAGATGTTTATTTGCTGTCCAAAAAGTTCTCTCACGTCACTTTTGGCCCAAGAGAAGATAGAGTCCAAGTCTCTCACGTTCTGGATTCAGATTCGGACTGCACAGACACACCTGACTCAAAACGCACACAAGTTTTTCATACGGACTCCGAATTGGGTGATTCTTTTTTTGTTGGAAACTAGATTTCGTGCACTTTCCAACCCAATTGGAATCACCTTAAAATTCGTCCGGAGCGTTGAGTTGTGGACGAAACAATCTGATGCTGCAGCAGAATCCGAGTCAAACTACAAGTCCAAAGGTGTTACATCACCTCCACTTGGGCCCATTGGCCTTGTACGACCTAGATTTAGTTTTAGGATGCCTTGGGACGTCCTCCCACCTCCTTGGCCGCCACCCCTTGCTCCTATATAAGTAGATCCATCTAGTAGCTTTTCCTTGGGATTTGTTTAGTTAAAACTTAGCCAACGCAACTTCGTGTACTTCGTTTGTGTCCAACGACCAGACCAAGACCGCTTACGGATCCCCACCATTATCAATACCTCATATATATTTGCAATATTCAGATTGCTTTATCATATTCTTGCTCGTTCTTCGATTGCTTGCAGGAATAGACCTTCGTGGTCAGGCTGACCGTGCTTCCGGCATCGTCAGTAACCTCAGGAGATTGGTTTAGCGATTGCTAAGGCGCAACGTCGTGCACGTTTGTAGTCGGATCGTCAAAGTCGTCTCCACCAAATCGATAGTTATCATCTCATCGAAAGATCGGGACACCCCGCCTCTATCAAGTGGTATCAGTTTTCAGGTTGCTCGGTGAGAATTTCCAGTTTTCCTAGATTAGATTTATTTTCTTACCTATTGTCCAAGAAAAAGCCACAAAAAAGAGTTAGATCTATTCATCCTTGGTCCAAGCCAGTCTGAGCCTTTGCAATTTTCTTTTCATTGCTTGCATAGTTGAATTATC
>NW_025289560.1:0-1081 GCF_018294505.1 Triticum aestivum
ACTACATGTCTTACTAGTACTAGGCTGCCGAAGGCTGACCCCTCGGGTGGAGCATATAAGTCACACTCCTGGCCTATTCATGAGCTTACTAGAGATCACCCCAATCTCATAGACTGTGACCAGCAGTCGGGCTCATATAGGTGTGTTCCTCCAAAGATCGCTCTGTAGGATAGCATCTTGCTTTTATAAGCTTTGGAACACATTGAGACCGTAGTCATCCTACCATACAGTATCGAGAGTATTGCATCTCCAACGGAGTGGGTTAGTATAGTTACTCTCCTCAGTTCACCACTGGCTTGTTTTCCCAGGTCCTAGTTCACGGGATCTCCGATCATATAGGTTGGGTTACCACCATGGCAACTCATGTGGGTCTCATACCCATCTCCCTCGATGCATTATCTATCACAACACGTGATAGCCCTTTTGTAAAGGGATCTGCCAGATTCTTAGCCGTATGGACATAGTCCAACGCTATCACTCCGGAGTTTCTTAATTTTTTGACAGCTTTTAATCTCATTCTTATGTGTTTGGTGGACTTCATGTTGTCCTTTGAACTCTTCACCTTGGTGATGACAGTCTGATTGTCACAGTTCATAAGGATAGCTGGAACCGGTTTATCAACCAATGGCAAGTCCATCAAAAGATCTCGAAGCCATCTCGCTTCAACACCAGATGTGTCTAATGCCGTTAATTCTGCTTCCATTGTCGATCTCGTTAAGATCGTTTGCTTGCAAGACTTCCAGGAAACAGCGCCACCTCCAAGAGTAAACATATACCCAGTTGTGGCCTTCATCTCATCAGCATCAGAGATCCAATTCGCATCACTATACCCTTCAAGTACCGACGGGTATCCGGTATAGTGAAGTCCATAGTTCATAGTACCTTTCAGATAGCGCATAACTCTCTCAACAGCATGCCAATGTACATCACCCGGTTTGGAAACAAACCGGCTCAGTTTGCTCACAGCAAACGCGATGTCAGGCCTCGTTGCGCTCGCTAGGTACATCAGTGAACCAATGATTTGAGAGTATCTCAATTGATCTTTAGCCATGCCTTTGGACTTTCGAATCAATACGCTAGG
>NW_025289561.1:0-1081 GCF_018294505.1 Triticum aestivum
ACCAGAAGGGTTTGAACCAATTTGAATCAAAGATTCAAATTTCAAACTCAAACATGGCCTTTTAAGGTGCCTTTTCTTGTTCTGCATTAAACATCAGGTTAACTTGTTTAGTCATGCATGAAAATAGTACAGATGGATAGATTGGATTTTTCTGATCATTTTTCATATATAATTTGTCTGATTTGGAGTTACAGAATAAAAGTTATGAATTTTTGAAGTTTAAATTATATTCTGGAATTTCCTATATTAGAATAATTCCAGAAAATCATTATTGCGTCAGCCTGACGTCAGTGTGACGTCAGCAGGTCAACGGAACACGTCAGGGTCAAACCTGACAGTGGGTCCCGCATGTCAGGGTGATTATTTTAATTAAAGTTTAATTAAAACTAAACCTGTTTAATTAACAGGGCTGGGCCCCACCTGTCATTGACTCAGGGGAGTCAACCAGGGCCCACCCGTGGTCAAAGTCAATGCCAGCGGCACCGGCGTTTAGCCGCCGGCGAGCCCGACGCGGCGGCGGGAGTGGTTTTGGCCATTTCGGCCACCAAATGGGTCGCGGAGACCACCGGAGTGGAGCTGAGGACAAGCTGCAGCTCTTGGTGGAGTCCGTTGGGGTCGGGGTGGCCGGAGTTGGCGCCGGCGACGACTTTGGCGGCCACCGGGGTTCGGCCGAAGATGATCTTGGTGCTAGAGGGGTCGGTGAGGCTCGGGGAGTGGCTAGCTAGGTGCTGCGGAGCTCGGTGAGTAAGATGGACACCAGCTCGTGGCCGGAGGGTGGCCGGAAGCACGTCGGCGACGAGATCCGCGGCGGTGCGGGCGTGTGATCCTCGTGCGGTGGCTACACGGCTTGGAAATGAGAGAGAGAGGGTCGGAGAGGTAGCTAGGCTCACAGTGCTCCCGTAGAGGCCACCGGCGGGGTCGGGGACGAGCTGAGGCGGCGACGGCGTTGAAGGGGATCTCCGGCGACGGCGAGCTCGGGCGAGGTCGGTGCGGTGGTCTCGGGCCGCACGAGCACACGGGGCTCGGCTAGCTCGATGAAGTGGACGGCGGCGGAGCTCCTAGACACTGTGGCACGGCGTGG
>NW_025289562.1:0-1081 GCF_018294505.1 Triticum aestivum
ACGAGCCAGCTCCGGGGGCCGGGAGCCCTTTAGTACCGGTTGGTAACACCAACCGGTACTAAAATGTTGGGGGTTTTTAGTTTTATGATTTCTTTTTTATTTAATTTTATGTTTTCCATTTTAATTCTTTTTGGTTTGCTGGTATTTTACGGTACTACACATTGTACACGTTATGCATATATATATATATATATATATATATATATAGAATTTCTAGTAGAACCAATCATATATATATCATCAATCATGTCTCACAAACCACCATATTAATTCAAACATACACACATGTATAGCTATATACAATTTCTCCTACATATGCATGTTGCCTTCGGAGCCAGTGGCATTAGCCTGATTGGTGCCTTCGGAGCACAATGACAATTGGAAGTGGTTCATGTCTTTTTCGATGGGGGCGGTAGCGGGTAATAGTATTCTCCCTTCGGATTTATGACCTGGTCGAGCAAAAATCCCGCTATTTCCTCTTGAAGTGCTTCTACGCGCTCCGTTGGTAGGAGCTTGTCCCGCACCTCTTTGAACTGTTAAGAAGGAGATCAATATGCATGTGTATTAGTTATGTGACTAGATATCAATAATGGTGTAAAAATTGTGAATAGTGTTCTGACAAGCGTACCCATTCCTGTCTTTGAGATCTGCTCCTTTCGGACGCCATCATGCGAATGTTCTCGCAAACGCAGAATGCACACAGATCAGTCCCCTGTGCCTGCTTCAGGGCCTTTATTACGAGAATGGAATTTAATTTGATCAGATAATAATTAATCAAGCATGATAATTAAAGAGATGGCAGCTAGCTAGCTAGCTAGTACTACTTAATTACTTACCTTGGCTCGAAACCATTTCAGCTTTGGTTTTCATTCGCCTTCCGTGACGCTGATGAACCTTGCCCAACCCCTGCCCGCCGACAAAGAAAATGAATAAAGGGGTTATTAAATAGTTCATATCATGAAATGACGAACTAAATAGGCCGAGATATATAGTTAATAATGATTGAAATTACCTGTTGACTATCCCAAACAAGATGTTATAGTCACTATTTGCTTTGAGTAGCGAGTCCAGTATTTCAACT
>NW_025289563.1:0-1081 GCF_018294505.1 Triticum aestivum
TTTTTTTTTCCGAAACCTACTCCGGCAAGGAAACACGAATCGGAATCTAGATGGATCCCGAAAACAAACCTAATAAGCAAGGAACTCGGATTGGTGGTGGATATATGGTGGTGGTATATGGCAGCGGTGGTGGTAGCGGTGGTAGTATATGGATATGGATCGGTGGTGGTATATGGGCACGGATTGGTGGTGGTATATGGATACGGATTCGGAGCGGTGGTGGTAGATGGCAGGGGCGATGATAATGGTGCGGCGGCGGCGTGACAACTTATGACCAGAACTCGAAACTCTAAAAGACTAGACTCTAAGACCAGCAACTAGACACGACGATGCAACCGCAAATTCAACAAAGCAAAACCCTAAAAAGATTATGCAAAGGCTCAGATTGGTTCGGATATGATGAACTAACCCTAAATTTTTTTTGTGGCTTTTTCGTGGACTGTAGGTATGAAGAACAGACTCGATCTAAACTACGAAAAACTGTAAAATCTCACCGAGCAACCTGGAAATCTGATACCACTTGATAGAGGCAAAGGTGTCCCGTCTTTCAATGAGATGGTGGATTTCGCTTTGGTGGAAGTCGACTTTGACGATCCGACTACGAACGTGCGAGGACGTCGCGCCTTAGCAATCGCTAAACCAACTCCGAGAGGTTATTGACCACGCCGGGCACGATCAACCTGACCACGAGGGTCTGTTTCCTGCGAGCAAACGAAGAACAAGCAAGAAACTAAGATTGCAATCTAGATATTGCGAATATAAGATGAAAGCTTTATTGATCAAGGTGGGGTTCTGTGACGCCTTTGTCTGGTCGTTGAACACAAACGAAGTACGCGAAGTTGCAGCTATGGCGAACTTTTAATCTAAACAAAACCCAAAGTCTAAACGATGCCCTAAGGGCTGTATATATGGAGGAAGAGGGGGGAATTTCGTGGCCCTTGGTGGAGGAGTCCGAAATCAACCCTATCTCTTGTTTCCCCACACATACGGACTCTAAAAATAGCCTATACTTATGTATTTCGAAATTACATGGGCCTGGCCCAATAATAAGGTGACGCAGCACCTAAAATAGCCTCGGGAC
>NW_025289564.1:0-1081 GCF_018294505.1 Triticum aestivum
GTTCTTGCCTGTATTGCAAGGTGTGCAATTGAGCACGGCTCAATGCCCGACCACGGCAGAAGATATAGAAGAGATGAGTGTCATCCCCTATGCCTCGGCCATAGGGTCTATTATGTATGCCATGCTGTGTACCAGACCTGATGTAAACCTTGCCGTAAGTTTGGTAGGAAGGTACCAAAGTAATCCCGGCAAGGAACACTGGACAGCGGTCAAGAATATCCTGAAGTACCTGAAGAGGACTAAGGATATGTTTCTCGTTTATGGAGGTGACGAAGAGCTCGTCGTAAAGGGTTACGTCGACGCTAGCTTCGACACAGATCTGGATGACTCGAAGTCACAGACCGGATACGTGTATATATTGAATAGAGGAGCAGTAAGCTGGTGCAGTTGCAAGCAAAGCATCGTGGCGGGATCTACATGTGAAGCGGAGTACATGGCAGCCTCGGAGGCAGCACAGGAAGCAGTCTGGATAAAGGAGTTCATTACCGACCTAGGGGTGATTCCCAATGCGTCGGGCCCAATGACTCTCTTCTGTGACAACACTGGAGCTATTGCCCTTGCGAAGGAGCCCAGGTTTCAAAGGAAGACCAGGCATATCAAGCGTCGCTTCAACTCCATTCGTGAAAGTGTTCAAAATGGAGACATAGATATTTGTAAAGTACACACGGACCTGAATGTAGCAGATCCGTTGACTAAACCTCTCCCTAGGGCAAAACATGATCAACACCAGGACGCAATGGGTGTTCGATTCATCACAATGTAACTAGATTATTGACTCTAGTGCAAGTGGGAGACTGTTGGAAATATGCCCTAGAGGCAATAATAAATGGTTATTATTATATTTCTGTGTTCATGATAATAGTCTATTATTCATGCTATAATTGTATTGTCCGGAAATCGTAATACATGTGTGAATACATAGACCACAACCTGTCCCTAGTAAGCCTCTAGTTGACTAGCTCGTTGATCAACAGATAGTCATGGTTTCCTGACTATGGACATAGGATGTCACTGATAACGGGATCACATCATTAGGAGAATGATGTGATGGACAAGACCCAACCTAAGCATAGCATAAAAG
>NW_025289565.1:0-1081 GCF_018294505.1 Triticum aestivum
GAAATGTCATCAACAATAGTAACAGGGTCTTACTGACACGGTCGTACACCAAGGTGTTTACATAAGCAGAAGAATATTACTGCTTAGATCATATAGACCTCAAGAAAGGTTAAACCAAACAATGGAAAGGACATATGATTATCAGATTAAACAGAACAATGGAAAGGAAATTATGTTTAAACACATATTTCAAGGGTATATCCTTCCCAAGGACAAGCAGAGCATGATATCCATGTCAGGATATAATGTAGAAAACTCTTTAGGTAGGGGAGAGAATTTTCATGACATTGCCCATACAACGGTGTTTGGGTAATTGAGCAAGAAACATTTAACATTGGGCTTCAAATGGTCTTGTTGAAAATCGGAGTACCATTGACATGCTTCGAGATAGCATTGACAGGGTCTTCAGGTGAAGATCCGACTTTAGAAACACGAAGGATCCATCAGGAATAACTTGCAGAATAAGTCTTACAATTTCCCCATGGATGAACGGATAACCTTGCTAAAAAGGAATCTATAGTGATAGGTCCTCCAGCCGAGGGGGGGGGGGTGCTAGGCATGACATCATGTTACCGGGTCATCAAAGGGTCAACTTCATGACTCTTGGAAAATTGTCCCAACCATCATATCTGACCGAGATTCAGATCCGATTGGTGTCAGGATACCTCAGACTTAGGATACCTGAGAAGAAAAGGTGCAACGCAAATTGACGAGATGACATTGTAAGATTCTCGGGGAAATGAACTACGAAGTGATTTCCGTTAACAAGAGTCCATCATTAACCCAAGGAGAGGACAAGGAGGTGTCTGGTGAACTCAACGGCAATTCACCGAGATTCCCCAAAAGATGGATTTCCACCATTAAGTGAACAAGGAGATAACATTTGTTAGATCAAATGATATAAGGAAGTATGCTCGAGGAAAACATACACAATTAAACACTGGTTGAAGGGTGCGCCCGAAGTACGGGTTGGGTTGCACGACCAATGTTAGAATGGTGATTCAATTAGCGAAGGACTTAGAATGAACTATGGCCCATTCACTTCAAAGCAATAGGGTTGTTAGAAGTTTTGAATTCACAC
>NW_025289566.1:0-1081 GCF_018294505.1 Triticum aestivum
GCCATCCATAGCACTCACGCTTATCTTGCGTATTTTAGAGTATCCACTTTCACTTGTCTATGAACTGATATAAGCAACCCAGAAGTCCTTTTCCGCGGACACGGCTATTCGAATAGATGATGTTAACCCTGCAGGGGTGTACTTCTTCATACATGTTTCCACCACTTAGCGTCTGCACACGACATGTGCTCGGCAGACTTCAAGCGAAAGCCGACGTGGGTGTAGACCACGACCTACCTAAACACTCAAGTCTCTAGTCCAGGTTTATCGCCTATTCGGGTTCCATCCATGAGGAGATCCGGCCGGAGTTTCGCTCACAGCCCCAAACGATGTGAACAGGGTTCCCGAGATACCAAACGGGCATCCGGTACACCGTGCCACGTACCTACCGCATCACAGCCCACCCCTACGGTCAGCGCTGTCCACGGCCTCCAGTAAGCTACAAACACCAGAAACTACTTGCAACTCCTGGACAGAGTACAAGGGTGATCAAGAAGTCGAGCGGGGTCATATTTCAGGGCCCAATGTATGGTAGTAACTGAATCATGGATCACAAACACAGAACTCAGTTCCTGAGGACGGCTGCAATGAGACAACCCACCATGTACTCCTACATGGCCTCTCACCGCTACCTTTACCAAATCGTGTTCACACACTTAGCTCACACACAGTAGGACATGTTCACACGCCTCTGATTCATCCCCGATGAATCAGACCTGACTCAACTCTAAGCAGTAGCAGGCATGACAAACAAGCATGAATGAGTAGGCACAGCAGGGCTCAAACAACTCCTACTCATGCTAGTGGGTTTCATCTATTTACTGTGGCAATGACAGGTCATGCAAAGGATAAAGGGGTTCAACTACCGCAGCATGTAACAGTTGAATCGGTGTTGTCCTAATGCAGTAAAAGAGAGCAGGAGCGAGAGGGTAGGATTGTATCGGAATGAACAAGGGGGTTTTGCTTGCCTGGCACTTCTGAAGATAACATTGAGTCTTCATCAGTGTCAACGATCACATCCTCGGTATCACGTCTATCGAGAGGGGACAAATACCGGCAACACAGAAGGAAACACAATCAA
>NW_025289567.1:0-1081 GCF_018294505.1 Triticum aestivum
GCTCTTATTACACGTGAAGAACATGGTGGAGATGATTCTGATCATGAGACGCAATACATGGCTCCTGAAGACGCTGATAGGTATGAATGTTTAGTTGCTCAACGTGTTTTGAGTGTGCAGGTCACACAAGCTGAGCAAAATCAGAGGCACAATTTGTTCCATACCAAGGGAGTTGTGAAGGAACGTTCTGTGCGCGTCATAATAGACGGAGGGAGCTGCAACAACTTGGCTAGCATGGAGATGGTGGAGAAGCTTTCTCTCACCACAAGACCACATCCACATCCTTACTACATCCAATGGTTCAACAACAGCGGCAAGGTTAAGGTAACACGTACTGTTCGTGTGCATTTTAGTATCTCTACATATGCTGATTATGTTGATTGTGATGTGGTTCCTATGCAAGCATGTTCCTTATTACTTGGTAGACCATGGCAATTTGATAAAAATTATGTACACCATGGTAGAAACAATCACTATACTCTTGTTCATAAGGATAAAAATATTACTTTGCTTCCTATGACTCCTGATTCCATTGTGAAAGATGATATTAATAGAGCTAATAAAGCAAAACAGGAGACGAATAAGAGTGAAAATCAGATTGTGGCAAAAGAATTTGAGCAACAAATGAATCCTAATAATAAACCATCTAGTGTTGCTTCTGAAATTAAATTGAAAAGTGCATGTTTATTTGCCACCAAATCTGATATTGATGAGCTAGATTTCAGCAAATCTGTTTGCTATGCTTTTGTGTGCAAAGAGGCATTATTTTCATTCGAGGACGTGCCTTCCTCTTTGCCTCCTGCTGTCACTAACATTTTGTAGGAGTTTGCTGACGTCTTTCCACAAGACGTGCCACCGGGATTACCGCCTATTCGAGGGATTGAGCATCAGATTGACTTAATTCCCGGTGCTTCACTGCCAAACCGTGCACCATACCGTACCAATCCAGAGGAGACGAAGGAGATTATGCGTCAAGTACAAGAGCTTCTCGACAAAGGTTATATACGCGAATCCCTTAGTCCTTGTGTTGTTCCTATTATTCTAGTGCCGAAAAAGGATGGTACATCACGTATGTGTGTTG
>NW_025289568.1:0-1081 GCF_018294505.1 Triticum aestivum
GTTTATGTGTCAGTCATCAACACTCGTCGTTTTTGTCAGTTCTGACCCGTTTCGTGGTCAATTTTGGGGTCCCGAAGCGATTTCCATGGTTGTCGAACCCCGGGGTGTCAACACTCGCAGTTTTGGCTGATTCTTGCCCATTTCATGGACTATTACTCACCGTTTTGGGGTCCCAAAGCGTTTTGCATGGTTGGTGAACCCAAGGTGCGCTTATGTGTCGGTCATCAACACTCGCGGTTTTTCTCGATTCTGACCCGTTTCATGGACTATTACTCAATTTTGGGGTCCCGAAGCGATTTCCACGGTTGTCGAACCCCGGGGTGCGTTTACATGTTGGTCATCAACACTCACAATTTTGGCCAATTCTGGTCCGTCTCTTGGACTATTACTCACCATTTTCAGGTCCCAAAGAGAATACCACGATTAATTAACCCTGAGGTGTGTTTACGTGTCGCTAAGCAACACTCACAATTTTGGCCGATTCTGGTCCATTTCGTGCACTATTACTCAGTGTTTTGGGGTCCCAAAGCGATTTCCACGATTGACGATCACCGGGTGCGTTTACATGTCCATCGTGAACGCTCACAGTATTGGCCAATTCTAACCCGTTTCATGGACTATTACTCACCGTTTTGGGGTCCGGAAGCGATTTCCACAGTTGTTGAACCCCAAGGTGCGCTTACGTGTCGGTCATAAACACTCGTAGTTTTGGCCGATCCTGGCCTGTTTCCTGGACTATTACTCACTGCTTTGGGTTCCCAGGGTGATTTCAACAATTAACGAACCCTGGGATGCGTTTACATGTCGATCATCAACACTCGCGGTTTTTGTCGATTCTGACATGTTTCGTGGACTATTACTCACCGTTTTGGGGTCCCAAAGCGATTTCCATGATTGTCGAATCCCAAGGTGCTCTTATGTGTCGGTCATCCACACTCGCGGTTTTTGTCGATGCTGACACGTTTCATGGATTATTACTCAGTTTTGGGGTCCCAAAGCGATTTCCATTGTTGTTGAACCCCGGGGTGCGTTTACTTGTCAATCATCAACACTCACAATTTTGGCCAATTCTGATCCGTTT
>NW_025289569.1:0-1081 GCF_018294505.1 Triticum aestivum
ACCTATCTGGGTCATGTAATATCTGGTAAAGGTATTGCTGTTAACCCTGAGCGAGTTCAAGCCGTCCTTGATTGGACTCCACCCGAATCGGTCAAGCAAGTTCGGAGTTTTCTGGGCTTAGCGAGCTATTGCCGTCGCTTTGTCGAGAACTTCTCCAAAGTTGCTAAACCTCTAACCGAACTCCTCAAGAAAGATAAGAAGTTCGAATGGACTCCACAATGTGAGCACAGTTTTCAGGAACTGAAAAGACGCCTGACTTCTGCTCCTGTGTTGGTACCACCAGACTTCTCCAAAGACTTTGTTATCTACTGCGACGCCTCGCGACAAGGACTAGGTTGCATTCTCATGCAAGATCGACACGTAATTGCTTACGCTTCACGGCAATTGCACCCACATGAGGAGAATTACCCTACTCATGATCTAGAACTTGCAGCCGTAGTCTATGCACTTAAGACCTGGCGACATTACCTCCTTGGTAATCGTTGCGAAATATTCACTGATCACCAAAGTCTGAAGTACATTTTCACCCAACCGGATCTGAATCTCAGGCAAAGACGTTGGGTTGAATTGATCACTGACTTCGACTTAGGAATAACCTACACCCCAGGGAAAGCCAACGTCATGGCTGATGCGCTAAGTCGTAAATCCTATTGTAACAATCTGATGTTACAACAAAGTCAACCGCTTCTCCATGAGGAATTTCGAAAGCTTAACCTTCACATTGTACCTCAAGGTTTTCTTTCCACCTTGGTGGCAAAACCTACCCTTACGGATCAAATTATCAAAGCACAGAAGGTAGATCCGGGAATCTCCCGCATCAAGAGGAACATTCGGAAAGGAATTGCGAATTGTTTCTCCGTTAATGATCAAGGAGTCGTGTACTTCGGGGATCGATTAGTAGTTCCCAAAGTGCGCAACCTAAGGCGATTAATCCTTAAGGAAGCTCACGAATCTCCTCTCACCATTCATCCCGGTAGTACTAAAATGTATCAGGACCTACGCCAGAGGTTCTGGTGGACTAGGATGAAGAGAGAAATTGCTCAGTATATTGCCAATTGCGACGTCTGTCGTCGTGTAAAAG
>NW_025289570.1:0-1081 GCF_018294505.1 Triticum aestivum
GTACTGACGACTTGTCCTGTGGCTGCGATATAGAGCAACAGAGGCTCTTTGCTGATTGGAGCAGCAAGCACCGGCTGGGTGGAGAGCAGAGCTTTTAGCTCGGCAAACGCTGCATCAGCTTCTGGAGTCCACTCGAACTTGTCTGTCTTCTTCATCAGTCGGTAAAGAGGCAATGCCTTTTCACCGAGTCGTGAGATGAATCGACTTAATGCGGCCAAGCATCCAGTAAGCTTCTGGACATCGTGCACTCGCACAGGGCGTTTCATTCGGAGAATAGTGCCAATCTTTTCTGGGTTAGCATCGATTCCCCGTTCGGAAACGAGAAAACCGAGTAACTTGCCACCAGGAACTCCAAATGTGCACTTTGATGGATTGAGCTTGATATCATATCTTCTGAGGTTGGCAAATGTTTCGGCGAGATCAGCGAGCAGGTCGGAACCTTTTCGTGATTTGACAACAATATCATCCATATATGCTTCCACATTCTGACTGATTTGAGTGAGTAGACACTTCTGAATCATTCGCATAAATGTGGCTCCGGCATTCTTGAGGCCAAATGGCATGGTGATATAGTAGAAGCACCCGAATGGAGTGATGAAAGCTGTTTTTACCTCATCGGGTCCGTACAGACGGATCTGGTGGTACCCGGAGTAGGCATCTAAAAAGGATAGCCTCTCGCATCCCGCGGTCGAGTCAACAATTTGATCTATGCGAGGGAGAGGAAAATGATCTTTCGGGCAGGCCCGGTTGATGTGCTTGAAATCAATGCACATTCGGAGCGACTTGTCCTTCTTGGGGACCATGACGACATTAGCGAGCCACTCGGAGTGGTATATCTCTCGGATAAATCCTGCCGCCAACAGTCGAGCCACTTCTTCGCCAATGGCTTTTCTCTTCTGGACGGCGGACCGCCGAAGATGCTCTTTGACTGGTTTTGCAGATGAGTCGACTCTTAGGCGATGCTCAGCCAGTCCCCTGGGAACACCTGGCATGTCAGCGGGCTTCCATGCAAAAATGTCCCAGTTCTCACGGAGGAACTGGATGAGCGCTTCTTCCTATTTTGGGTCGAGTGTTGTGGAGA
>NW_025289571.1:0-1081 GCF_018294505.1 Triticum aestivum
TGAAGTCCTCCAAGTAGCATCGCATAGCATAATCCTACCCGGCAATCCCCTCCTCGTCGCCCTGTTAGAGAGCGATCACCGGGTTGTATCTGGCACTTGGAAGGGTTTATTTTATTCAGTATCCAGTTCTAGTTGTCATAAGCTCAAGGTACAACTCCGGGTCGTCCTTTTACCGAGGGACACGGCTATTCGAATAGATAAACTTCCCTGCAGGGGTGCACCACATAACCCAACACGCTCGATCCCATTTGGCCGGACACACTTTTCTGGGTCATGCCCGGCCTCGTAAGATCAACGCGTCGCAGCCCCACCTAAGCACAACAGAGAGGTCAGCACGCCGGTCTAACCCTATGCGCGCAGGGGTCTGGGCCCATCGCCCTATGCACACCTGCACGTTGCGTACGCAGCCGGAAGCAGACCTAGCCTAGTGGCGTTCCAGTCCAATCCGGCGCGCGCCACTCAGTCGCTGACGTCAAGAAGGCTTCGGCTGATACCACGACGCCGGGATACCCATAACTACTCCCGCGTAGATGGTTAGTGCGTATAGACCAAATGGCCAGACTCAGATCAAATACCAAGATCTCGTTAAGCGTGTTAAGTATCCGCGAACGCCGACCAGGGCCAGGGCCACCTCTCACCTAGGCGGTCTCAACCTGCCCTGTCGCTCCGCCATAAAGTAACAGTCGGGGGCCGTCAGGAACCCAGGCCCACCTCTACCGGGGTGGAGCCACCTGTCCTTTCAGCCCCCTCATCAGAACCACTTGCGGGTACTCCTCGAGCCGACCCGACTTTAGTCACCACATGTGTCATGTATATAATGTATATAGTATATACCCGTGATCACCGCCCAGGTGATCACGGCCCGATAGTATAGCACAGCAGACGGACAAGAATGTAGGGCCACTGATGGAAAACTAGCATCCTATACTAAGCAGTAGGATAGCAGGTAAGGGAAAACAACTGTAGCAACAATGACAGGCTATGCAACAGAATAGGATTAATCGAAAGCAGTAACATGCTACACTGCTCTAATGCAAGTAGTAGAGAGTAGAGTAGGCGATATCTGGTGATCAAGGGGGGG
>NW_025289572.1:0-1081 GCF_018294505.1 Triticum aestivum
GACATTTCCCCGAAGGGACAGACACCGGAACGAAGAAGGACACATGCCGGCCAGCCTAAGTGTTCCAGAGCAGTAGCAAGCTACCATGGCTCAGCGGTAACACTAGGAGACATTTCCCGGTAAGAGAGGCTACTAAAGATAAACAACTAGATAGTCAGATCCCACACATACCAAGCATTTCAATCATACACACAATATGCTCGATATGTGCAAATACAACAAGGCATCACAACATGACTCTACGACACAAGTACTTTATTTAAGGCTCAGCGAGCCATACATAACATACACAAGGTACGGGTCACACGACCCAGCATTCAAGTCATACAGTCATGCAAACTAGCAGCGGAAGTAACTTGTCTGAGTACAGACAACTAGAAAAATAGAAGAGGCTTGGAAAGCCTAGCTATACTACGTGGTCCTTCACAAGCTCAGGATCACCACCTGGGCCTTAGCCTACTCATTGATGTTAACGTCTACGTAGAACCCATCAGAAGGGGTTGCAGCGTCTTCTGTAAAATTGTAAATTATAGCAACATGAGTACAAAGATACTCAGCAAGACTTACATCAGATCCTATATACATGCTTATTATCAAGAAGGGTTGGTGGAGTTGTTGCAGCAAGCCAGCTTTGACTCTTGGCTAGGCTATCCTATGAGACTCCAACTTGAAATGGTTTTGCGTACACGAGTCCACTACTCACCACTTCAATACACTACCGAGGATCCACCTCCGTCTTCCTACGGAAGAGCCATCCTCGGCACTCACACTTATCTTGAGGCTTTTAGTAGTTTCCATTTACTTGTCTATGAACTGTATAGGCAACCAAGTAGTCCTTTACCGCGGACGCGGCTATTCGAATAGATCATGATAACCCTGCAGGGGTGTACTTCTTCATACATGTTTCCACCACTTAGCGTCTGCACACGACATGTGCTCGGCAGACTTCAAGCGAAAGCCGACGTGGGTGTAGACCACGACCTACCTAAACACCTAAGCCTCTAGTCCAGGTTTATCGCCTATCCAGGTTCCATCCGCAGGGAGTCCGGCCGAGGTTTCCCATACGGCCCCGAACGATGTG
>NW_025289573.1:0-1081 GCF_018294505.1 Triticum aestivum
GGAGTCCGTTTTGGCTCCACAAGTAGTCAAAACATTTGTGATGACCAGATGCTTCAACGGATTCTTTCATAGGGAACTTTTGGAGAACTTTTCTTAAGGAGTCCGTTCAGAAACTTGTATGGATACTTTCTTAATGAGCACTCGACAAACGCATTTCGAGAACATACACAAAGTCCCAGCTATGGACCTAGTGCTTCATCATAACTGAGGTCTCTTGCATTTCCATACAAGTAATTGGATCTCGTATGGAGATGTTTAGTGAAATATAATGGAAAAAATCTAATGCAACTACACAAGAACTAGTCTGTAACTGTCGTTCGGCATCAGTTTTGCGAAGTGTTAACTCAAAAATGGATATCTGACTCATACGGAGTCCGTTTTGGCTCCACAAGTAGTCAATGTTTGTGACGACCAGATGCTTCAAAGGATTCTTTCATAGGGAACTTTTGGAGAAGTTTTCTTAAGGAGTTCGTTCAAAAACTTGTATAGAATCTTTCTTAATGAGCACTCAACAAATGCATTTCGAGAACATACACAAAGTCCCAGCTATGGACCTAGTGCATCATCATAACTGAGGTCTCATGCATTTCCCTACAAGTAATTGGATCTCATACGGAGATGTTTAGTGAAGTAGAATGGTAACAATAGAATGGAACTACACAAGAACTAGAATCTAACTGTCGTTCGGAATCAGTTTTGCGCAGTGTTAACTGAAACATGGATATCTGACTCATACGGAGTCCGTTTTGGCTCCACAAGTAGGAAAAACATTTGTAAAGACCAGATGCTTCAAAGGATTTTTTAATAGGGAACTTTTGGAGAACTTTTCTTAAGGAGTTCGTTCAGAAACTTGTATAGAAACTTTCTTAATGAGCACTCGACAAACGCATTTCGAGAACATACACAAAGTCCCAGCTATGGACCTGGTGCGTCATCATAACTGAGGTCTCTTGCATTTGCCTACAAGTAATTGGATCTCAGATGGAGATGTTTAGTGAAGTAGAATGGAGAACATCGAATGCAACTACACAAGAATTAGTCTTTAACTGTCGTTCGGAATCAGTTTTGCGCAGTGTTAACT
>NW_025289574.1:0-1081 GCF_018294505.1 Triticum aestivum
AATGGTTCACAAAAACCAAGGGGTTTGTGCGAGCCGCATTTGCAAATGGCCAGAGGAAAACCTGGTGCCCCTGTTTACGGTGCGGCAATTGGGAAAAGAGGACAGAGGCTGAAATGGGCAAACACCTGCAGAAGAGTGGTTTTACGCCCGATTATACGGTGTGGACATTTCATGGTGAGTCTGCCCAACGTGACCGAGCTGAGGTGGATCGTCGTCGCACCGACGAGCATGGTACCGGTATGGAAAACATGGTGCAAGACTTTGATGATGCTCGGGATTCGGACGAGGAGATGGAGGAATCTGCAAAGGCCTTCAATGAAATGTTGGAGTCTTCAAAACGTCCGCTCCATGAGCACACTGAGCTTTGTCAGTTGGATGCCATCTCACAAGTAATGGCTCTGAAGGCTCAGTTCAACTTGGGCAGAGAATGCTACGATGCAATGATGACAGTATTTGGACGCTTTCTACCCCAAGGCCATGTAATGCCTGCAAACCTGTACCAGTCGGACAAAATCCTCCGTGCACTGAAGATGCCCTATGATAAGATACATGCCTGTGAGAAAGGATGTGTCTTGTTTAGGCTTGACTATGCGGACTTGAACTGTTGTCCCATTTGCAAGTCTTCCAGGTATGTTGTGGTAGACAACGATATGGGTGAGAAGACACAGACCAAAATCCCCGTTAGTGTTCTTCGGTATATGCCAATCGTACCAAGACTTCAACGTCTTTTCATGGTCGAAGAGACGGCCAGACAGATGACATGGCACAAAACGGGCAAAAGAACCGAACTAGATGCAGATGGGAATCTGATGATTGTACACACATCGGATGGTGTTGCGTGGAAAAAGTTTGATGAATTACATGGTGACAAAGCGGCAGATCCGAGGCATCCTCGAGTCGGCATCAGCACGGATGGGTTCAGTGTGTTTGGTATGACGGCAGCCCAATACAGTTGTTGGCCCGTATTTGTCTTTCCACTCAATCTCCCCCCCGGACAGATTATGCAAAGAAAGAACATTTTCCTGACATTGATAATTCCAGGGCCCAACTATCCGGGGAAAAATATGAATGTGTACATGCA
>NW_025289575.1:0-1081 GCF_018294505.1 Triticum aestivum
GTCCGGGCCGCTTCATCCTACAATGCCGCCGAAACAAGAAAAGACTAGTAGCGGCAAGAAGAATTGGCAAACTCAACGCCCACAACTTCTTTGTGTTCTACTCGTGCATAGTAACTACGCATAAACCTGGCTCTGATACCACTGTTGGGAATCGTAGCATAATTTAAAAATTTCCTACGCTCACCAAGATGCATCTATGGAGTCTACTAGCAACGAGGGGAAAGGAGTGCATCTACATACCCTTGTAGATCGCGAGCGGAAGCGTTCCAATGAACGTGGATGACGGAGTCGTACTCGCCGTGATCCAAATCACCGATGACCGAGTGCCGAACGGACGGCACCTCCGCGTTCAACACACGTACGGTGCAGCGACGTCTCCTCCTTCTTGATCCAGCAAGGGGGGAGGAGAGGTTGATGGAGATCCAACAGCACGACGGCGTGGTGATGGATGTAGCGGGTCTCCGGCAGGGCTTCGCCGAGCTTCTGCGAGAGAGAGAGAGGTGTTGCAGGGGAGGAGGGAGGCGCCCAAGGCTTAGATGTTGCTGCCCTCCCTTCCCCCCACTATATATAGGGCCAAGGGAGAGGGGGGGCGCAGCCTTGCCCCTTCCTCCAAGGAAGGGTGCGGCCAGGGGGGAGTCCTTCCCCCCCAAGGCACCTCGGAGGTGCCTTCCCCCTTTAGGACTCTCCCTTTTTCTTATCTCTTGCGCATGGGCCTCTTGGGGCTGGTGCCCTTGGCCCATATAGGCCAAGGCGCACCCCTTACAGCCCATGTGCCCCCCCGGGGCTGGTGGACCCCCTTGGTGGACCCCCGGACCCCTTTCGGCACTCCCGGTACAATACCGATAAAGCGCGAAACTTTTCCGGCGACCAAAATAAGACTTCCCATATATAAATCTTTACCTCCGGACCATTCCGGAACCTCTCGTGACGTCCGGGATCTCATCCGGGACTCCGAACAACTTTCGGGTTTCCGCATACATATATCTCTACAACCCTAGCGTCACCGGACCTTAAGTGTGTAGACCCTACGGGTTCGGGAGACATGCAGACATGACCGAGACGCCTCTCCGGTCAATAACCA
>NW_025289576.1:0-1081 GCF_018294505.1 Triticum aestivum
TCTATTCTGCCGTGGTCGAGCTTTAAGTCTTAACTTCGTACCTTACAACTCAGGCAAGAACTCCTTCTTTGACTGGTCCATCTTGAACACCTTCAAGATCATGTCAAGGTATGTGCTCATTTGAAAGTATTATTAAGCATTTTGATCTATCCTTATAGATCTTGATGCTTAATGTTCAAGTAGCTTAATCCAGGCTTTCCATTGAAAAACACTTTCAAAATAACCCTATATGCTTTCCAGAAATTCTACGTCATTTCTGATCAACAATATGTCAACAACATATACTCATCAGAAATTCTATAGTGCTCCCACTCACTTCTTTGGAAATACAAGTTTCTCATAAACTTTGTACAAACCCAAAATTTTTGATCATCATCAAAGCATACATTCCAACTCCGAGATGCTCACTCCAGTCCTTAGAAGGATTGCTGGAGCTTTGCATACTTATTAGCATCTTTCGGGACTGACAAAACCTTCCAGTTGTATCACATACAACCTTTCCTCATTAAAATCGTCGAGGAAACAATGTTTTGACATCCTATCTGCAAGATTTCATAAATAATGCAGTAATCGCTAATATAATTCCAACAGACTCTTAGCATCGCTATGAGTGAGAAAATCTCATCGTAGTCAACTCCTTCAACTTGTCGGAAAACATCTTAACGACAAGTCGAGCTTTCTTAATGGTGACATTTACCATCATTGTCCGTCTTCCTTTTGAAATCCATCTGTACTCATTAGCCTTACGACCATCGAGCCGTTCTGCCAAAGTCTACACTTTGTTTTCATACATGGATCCTCTCTCGGATTTTATGGCCTCAAGCCGTTTATCGGAATCCGGGCCCACCATCGCTTCTCCATAGCTCGTAGGTTCATTGTTGTCTAGCAACATGACCTTCAAGACAGGATTACGTACCACTCTGAAGTAGTACGCATCCTTGTCATCCTACGAGGTTTGGGAGTGACTTGATCCGAAGTTTCATGATCAATATCATAAGCTTCCACTTCAATTGGTGTAGGTGCCACAGGAACAACTCCCTGTGCCCTGTCACACACTAGTTGAAGAGACGGTTCAATAACC
>NW_025289577.1:0-1081 GCF_018294505.1 Triticum aestivum
GTGGGATGAAGCGGCCCGGACCGACCTTACACGTACTCTTACGTGAGACAGGTTCCACCGATTGACATGCACTTGGTGCATAAGGTGGCTAGCGGGTGCCAGTCTCTCCCACTTTAGTCGGAACGGATTCGATGAAAAGGGTCCTTATGAAGGGTAAATAGCAATTGGCATATCACGTTGTGGTTTTGCGTAGGTAAGAAATGTTCTTGCTAGAAACCCATAGCAGCCACGTAAAACATGCAAACAACAATTAGAGGACGTCTAACTTGTTTTTGCAGGGTATGCTTTGTGATGTGATATGGCCAAGAAGAATGTGATGAATGATATGTGATGTATGAGATTGATCATGTTCTTGTAATAGGATTCACGACTTGCATGTCGATGAGTATGACAACCGGCAGGAGCCATAGGAGTTGTCTTTATTTATTGTATGACCTGCGTGTCATTTAACAACGCCATGTAAATTACTTTACTTTATTGCTAAACGTGTTAGCCATAGAAGTAGAAGTAGTCGTTGGCGTGACAACTTCATGAAGACACGATGATGGAGATCATGATGATGGAGATCATGGTGTCATGCCAGTGACGATGATGATCATGGAGCCCCGAAGATGAAGATCAAAAGGAGCAAAAATGATATTGGCCATATCATGTCACTATTTGATTGCATGTGATGTTTATCATGTTTATGCATCTTGTTTACTTAGGACGACGGTAGTAAATAAGATGATCCCTTACAAAATTTCAAGAAGTGTTCTCCCCTAACTGTGCACCGTTGCTACAGTTCGTCGCTTCTAAGCACCACGTGATGATCGGGTGTGATGGATTCTTACATTCACATACAACGGGTGTAAGACAGTTTTACACAGCGAAAACACTTAGGGTTAACTTGACGAGCCTAGCATGTGCAGACATGGCCTCGGAACACGGAGACCGAAAGGTCGAGCATGAGTCGTATAGTAGATACGATCAACATGAAGATGTTCACCGATGATGACTAGTCCGTCTCACGTGATGATCGGACACGGCCTAGTTGACTCGGATCATGTAATCACTTAGATGACTAGAGGGATGTCTATCT
>NW_025289578.1:0-1081 GCF_018294505.1 Triticum aestivum
TAATCAAAAATCCTACCGAGTGAAGAGCAAACCTCTCACTCGGGGGCTTAGCTGCAGTCCAAGTACTCGCCTAAGTTACAAAAATCCTACCGAGTGAAGAGCAAACCTCTCACTCGGGGGCTTAGCTGCAGTCCAAGTACTCGCCTAAGTTATAAAAATCCTGCCGAGTGGTAAGCCAGACTTCCACTCGGAGGCTTAGCTGCAGTCCAAGTACTCGCCTAAGTTATAAAAATCCTACCGAGTGGTAAGCCAGACTTCCACTCGGAGGCTTAGCTGCAGTCCAAGTACTCGCCTAAGTTATAAAAATCCTACCGAGTGGTAAGCCAGACTTCCACTCGAAGGCTTATCTGCAGTCCAAGTACTCGCCTAAGTTATAAAAATCCTGCCGAGTGGTAAGCCAAACTTCCACTCGGGGGCTTAGCTGCAGCCCAGCGCTCACCTAAGTGGACTAAGGAATAAGTCGATTGCAGTAAGCGCCCTGCTTTGAACCTGCAAAAGACATTTCGAGCCAAAAGCAATCATATTCAAACGACAAATTCAAGTTCGGATCGATATCTAAAGGAACCGAAAGTGCTCGGGTGCTAAGCCCGTTAGGGTTTATCGGTTACAACTCCACTCGGCATACCGAGGCAAATTTAAAGCGTCGAGCTTAGAAGAAGTTTTTTACCCCTCCTGTGGAGGGCTGGAAGGTGCAACGAACTCATCAAGATCAATTCCATCTGCGATCCGAGTGGCAGCCGCAAGGAAAGTTTCCATAAAGGACCTAAAGTCGTGTTTCTTGGTGTTGGCCACCCGGAGGGCCGCCAGCTTCTCTTCTCGCGCATCTTTGCAGTGGACTCGGGCCAGACACAGAGCAACATCTGCACCGCACCGAGCCGAGGACTTCTTCCACTCCTGCACTCGACCAGGGATCGTGTTCAAGCGAGCCATCAGCGACTCAAGGTCATTTTGAAGTGTCTCCCCGGGCCAGAGCGTCGAGTCGATGCGAGATGTGGCGACCTTCAGCCTTGCAAGATAGTCCACGGCAGCTGCAACACGGGACTCCAGTCGGAAAACATTCATGGCAACTTCGTCGTTCACC
>NW_025289579.1:0-1081 GCF_018294505.1 Triticum aestivum
TGCACCTATTGATTTGTTGCCTCTTCCATCTTCGGAGAAGGTTAATTTTGATGCTAAACAACGTGCTGAATTGATTTTAAAAATGCATGAGTTAACTAAGGAAAACATTGAGCGGATGAATGCTAAATATAAACTTGCTGGAGATAAGGGTAGAAAACATGTTGTGTTTGCACCTGGAGATCTTGTTTGGTTACATTTGCGTAAGGATAGATTTCCCGATTTGCGCAAATCAAAGCTAATGCCACGTGCTGATGGTCCCTTTAAGGTGTTAGAGAAAATAAATGATAATGCATATAAACTTGAGCTGCCTGTAGATTTTGGGGTTAGTCCCACTTTTAACATTGCAGATTTGAAGCCTTATTTGGGTGAGGAAGATGAACTTCCGTCGAGGACGACTTCATTTCAAGAAGGGGAGGATGATGAGGACATCAATACAATTGTTACACCCACAGCCCCTGCTGCTATACATACTGGAGCAATTACTAGAGCTCGTGCACGCCAACTAAATTACCAGGTACTTTCGTTTCTTGGTAATGATTCTAATGTTCATGAGAATATGATGCTGCCTAAATTGGATACATTTGTTTTGCTTACAAATGAAGGGTATAGCTTGGAGAAGGATGAACATTGGAGCAAGAACAAGCATGGAGATGATGGCATGCACAAGGGGAACAAGAACGGAGTTACAAGTGATGATTTCAGGACTTTGAAGCCACCATAATGGGTGCATGAAGCCTTGGACGAAATATACAAGATGCCACTTCATAAATTTCGTCCCGAGGCTATTTTAGGTGCCGCGTCACCTTATTATTGGGCCAGGCCCATGTAATTTCGAAATACATAAGTATAGGCTATTTTTAGAGTCCGTATGTGTGGGGAAACAAGAGATAGGGTTGATTTCGGACCCCTCCACCAAGGGCCACGAAATTCCCCCCTCTTCCTCCATATATACAGCCCTTAGGGCATCGTTTAGACTTTGGGTTTTGTTTAGATTAAAAGTTCGCCATAGCTGCAACTTCGCGTACTTCGTTTGTGTTCAACGACCAGACAAAGGCGTCACAGAACCCCACCTTGATCAATA
>NW_025289580.1:0-1081 GCF_018294505.1 Triticum aestivum
ATATTGTCAGAAGCAAAATAAATTGAATTGGTTTCAAAACCAAATTCAAAACAAACCTGCAAAATAGAAAAACTGAAATAGTTAGAAAAGGGAGAGAGAGTCTTACCTGGCCCCTTACCTGGCTGGCCCAGTGGACAGCCCAGCCCACTGGCCTGGTGCCAGTCGTCCTCTACCTCTGCCAGTAGGCAGAGGAGGGAGACAGCGCACGCGCGCGCCGTGGCGCCACGCCACCTCCCTGCCTGCCTGCGTCCCTCGCCACCGCGACGCCTCGGGCCTTCTCTTCGGCGCCGCCTCGAACCCCTGGACCCCCTCACTCATCCCCTTCTCCTGCTCTCCCTCTCGCTCCGCACCTCGGGCCCGAACGGAGCCGCCGCCACCGACGCCGATTGCCGCAGCCACCGTGCACCCCTAGCCTTGCCGATGCACCCAGGAGCTCCGCCTCGACCCCCTCCTTCCTCCCCACCGACCCACGGCCCTCCGAAAGCCCTGCAACGCCGTCACCATCGCTGTTCCGTCGCCGGCCACCGAAGCTCCCCTCCGTCGATTCGCCGGACCCCGTGCCTCCCCTGCCTCGCCAGCAGCACCAGAAGAACCACGGTGAGCCCTCGACCCGATTCCCCTCTCCCCGTGCCCCACCTCCCTCTCTAGCTAGCCCCACCACTTTGCCCGAGAATCTCTCGCCGCCGGCCATGGCGTGGCCGTGGCCACAGCCACCCCAGCTCGTATCCGAGCCCACCGACGTGCTCACCGTGATCTCAGGAGTCCGTAGCACGCCCCAGCTCCTCCTGCCGTGCTCCCTAACCCCGACCCCGAGATTGCCCGAACTCCGGCAGCCGCAAAGGGGCTCGCCGCCGGCAGCTCCGGCCACCCCAGCTCCTCCCACTTGCACTACCAGACGCGCGCGAGTCTGGGCTTCGCGTGGGTGGTCTCCGCCGCCCGAATGGTCGCCGGAGCGGCGATCCCGAGCCCCTCCGCCGCGTTTGCTGTCGCCGGCGGCTAAACGCCGGCGCATTAGCCCCGGTTGACCAGGGGGTTTGACCTCCCCTGGGTCAATGACATGTGGGCCCGGCCCTGACTAATT
>NW_025289581.1:0-1081 GCF_018294505.1 Triticum aestivum
CGAAAAAAATTCTGGCTATCCTATTTTTAGGTGTTTCTGAGTGTTTTGAGACAGGTGCCATTATAGGAAGTTTTTTTTGACCCGTTTCCAGTTTTTGGGTCCGGGCAGTCAAAAAAAAAAATTGGTCGAAAAAATTTCGTGCCCATCCTGTCAGTTTGAGCTACGAAGAGTTTTGAGACACTCGCCATTATAGTGATTTTTCGCAAAAAAAAAGAGCGCAAAAAAAAAGCAGCGCAAAAAAAAAAGAGCGAAAAAAAAATTCAGAGTGTGCTTTCCCTTGTTTACGTGCCGCGCCGTGATTTTGTTGGTGTTCTAGGCTCGCGTCTCTAGCACAGTCTAGCCTAGGACCAGCACAGTACCGTCGTTGAGCGTTTATTCAACTTTGCATCTCTGAATTGATTATTGCTGACCCTTTTTGCTACCATACTATAAGCCTTCCCAGCTCCACATACATCTACGTCGTGTGTTTGACTCTCCCTGGTAATCGCTCTATCCAAGCTTTTTGAGTTTTTGACTACAACGGTTGCCGATCACCGCCTGCTGCTGGGTAAGAACTGGTAAGAATTTGAGATTTGCTTGACGGATTTGTGACACCCACCACCACCTCTTGTTAGTAGTCTGTAGGATCATATTCTTGTGTGTTTCTATTGCTGCTAACCATGCCAGGATCACAAGCCGACGAGATTGACTGGGAGAACTTATCGAACAAGGAGCTTCATGATAAGTTTCAGCAAATGATGACTGAACAGGTACAAGATGTGCTGAACAATTTTGAAGAGGCCATGGAGAAGATCACTGGCCTTGAGAAGACGTTCGAAACAAAGCTCGATAACAGATTTAATGAACTGCTTGCGCGTCTTCCACCACCGGCTGCACCTGTCGCACCTCTGCAACAACAACAACTACGCCCCCTTCCGAATCAGTATGGACGAGCACAGCGTGTTCCTATTGTGCCAGGACAAAATTCTGGTGCCGCTGGTACTGCTGTTGGTGTTTCTTTGGCTCCTGCTACTGCTCCTGCTGGTACCCAGGAGGATGATGAGTATGCGGGCGATTATGAGGATGAGGTTGATCAAAATCA
>NW_025289582.1:0-1081 GCF_018294505.1 Triticum aestivum
TCATGTTTCCCCGTCTTCGTCCCTTATGCTTGCCACTCCCAGGTCCGCTCCAAAGACGATTCTACATTCTCACTACCATTACAACCGTTCCCTAACAATGGATAATGTCCTATACTACTTACTCTCCCGCTCAATCACGGAGACGAGTTTTCCACGGTTTCCACCCCTCCCTCCATACCGCAGCAACACGAGTTTTTTCCACCCCTTTCAGAACGCGCTCTTCGCGCCACAAAGCCGCCCCAAGACGCGCGAGCAATGAGCATCGAGCTTAAACATATCGCAAACGTCAAACATAATATAACGGGATTAATATATGTCGCGCACGTGCGACATGTTTGTCACAAGGCGCAAAAAACAATTATAAAAGGAATGCAACACGAGGACTTCCCAGGAGGTCACCCATCCTAGTACTACTCTCGCCCAAGCACGCTTAACTTCGGAGTTCTGATGGGATCCGGTGCTTTAGTGCTGGTATGATCGCATCCGACATGTTTCCCCGTCTTCGTCCCTTATGCTTGCCACTTCCAGGTCCGCTCCAAAGACGATTCTACATTCTCACTACCATTACAACCGTTCCCTAACAATGGATAATGTCCTATACTACTTACTCTCCCGCTCAATCACGGAGACGAGTTTTCCACGGTTTCCACCCCTCCCTCCATACCGCAGGAACACGAGTTTTTTCCACCCCTTTCAGAACGCGCTCTTCGCGCCACAAAGCCGCCCCAAGACGCGCGAGCAATGAGTATCGAGCTTAAACATATCGCAAACGTCAAACATAATATAACGGGATTAATATATATCGCGCACGTGCGACATGTTTGTCACAAGGCGCAAAAAACAATTATAAAAGGAATGCAACACGAGGACTTCCCAGGAGGTCACCCATCCTAGTACTACTCTCGCCCAAGCACGCTTAACTTCGGAGTTCTGATGGGATCCGGTGCTTTAGTGCTGGTATGATCGCATCCGACATGTTTCCCCGTCTTCGTCCCTTATACTTGCCACTCCCAGGTCCGCTCCAAAGACGATTCTACATTCTCACTACCATTACAACCGTTCCCTAACAATGGATAATGTC
>NW_025289583.1:0-1081 GCF_018294505.1 Triticum aestivum
CGCACTCCGCCGCACCTCGCCGCCCCCTCGCCGGACCCCGCCGGAGCCCGCCGACCCCGCCGGAGCCCGTCCCGACGAGGTATCGCCCCGATGCCGTTTGCCGGTTTTTTGAAAAAAACCGTTTGTTTTAAAAAAAACAAACCCTAGATCGGTTTATTTTCTTCGGTTTTATTATTTAGTGAACGTTCACCGACCCGTTCGTTTCAATGAACGTGTTCGTCGGATTTTCTCTGTTAACGAACGTCCATTCTTTAACCGTTCGTCAGTTTTTCTTTTTCGTCGGATTTTTCCTGATTATTTCAGATCTCGATTTCTGATCGGATCTTCGTTTTCGTTAACTTTTCGCTCGTTTATCGGAATCAGGCGATTCAAGCGCCTAGAGTTTCGTCTCGAAATTGTCTTTCCGTTTAACCTACTCAAACAAGTTTTTGCTACTGTAAAATTTGACCTAGATCCAGATTAGTAAACGAAGCTTGTTTCTTTCGCAGTTTGACTTTCGTTGCTTCGTTCGAGTTGATTCTTTTTGCAAACCGGAGTTCTTAAGTTGAACTTTCTGGTTGGATCTTTCATTCGAGTTTTACCTGTGCATTAGATGAGTACTTATTGTTTGCTTGTTTGTTTGCGATAGAGTACCCGGAGTGCGCCGCTTGTTACTTCGAATCGCTAGGTTTCGCGGATCATCAGCAAGGCAAGTAACACTTTGATCATACCTTCCATACCCAGTTTTTATTGCATTAGATCTATTCCTCAAACATTGCATGATTAGGATCTAATTAAACTGTGGGAATTGGGAAGTAGTTGAGGTAGTACCTATTGCCCTGTTTATTATCAAACCCTTGGGAGTTACTTCCACGTTGCTATTATATTGCCATGCTATGCTCGTAGACGTGGATTGGGTTTTGAGAGATATTCATGACAGATGTGAGATTGTTAATAATGGTTTACTTAAGGTGGCAACTAAAACTCACATCTGGGTGGATTGAGGTACCTGGGTATTCCAGGATTGCCTGTTTTTCTTTTGGACCGCCACCCAGGTTCAAAGGGATCATAAGATTATTCATGCTAGAAACTTCCGTGTGCA
>NW_025289584.1:0-1081 GCF_018294505.1 Triticum aestivum
ACCACACATTGGAATGCTTAAGTGCCCCTCTCGACTTATTAATCAACATGATCTCTGTCCAGGAGTTGCAACTAGTTTCTGGTGTTTGTAGGTAGTGTTAGTAGTCTACCAAGTGGCACCCGGTACAGGTGGGCTTGGGACAGACTAGGCACAGTGGCCCGGTGTACCAAGTGGCACCCGGTTGGTGGGCTTGGGAACCCTGCACACATCGTTTGGGGCCGTAAGCGACACCCCGGCCGGATCTCCTTGCGGATGGAACCCGAATAGGCGATAAACCTGGACTAGAGACTTGTTCGGTTAGTCAGGTCGTGGCCGACTCCCTCGCCCGGCTTCCGCTTGAAGGTTGCCGAGGTACATGACGTGTACAGGGCGATAAGTGGCGAAAGCGTGTGTGAAGAAGTACACCCCTGCAGGGTTATCAATATCTATTCGAATAGCCGGATTCCTCGGATATGGAAACTTGGACCCCTTGCATAGTTCATAGACAAGTGAAAGTGGATACTCTAAAATACGCAAGATAAGCGTGAGTGCTATGGATGGCGTTCTCGTAGGGAGACGGGAGCGGATCCATAGTGGTGTATTGATATGGTGAATATGTGGACTCGTGTGCGCCACCTCAAAAGAGTTACTTGCAGTCGTAGTTCAAGATAGCCACCGAGTCAAAGCTGGCTTGCTGCAGTCAAACTCCACCATCCCCTTTGTTGATAATGATGCATGTGTAGATAGATCTGATGTAAGTCTTGCTGGGTACATTTGTACTCACGTTTGCCTATTTTATGTTTTTGCAGAGAGACTTCAGTCTCACTAGTAGTTCCGCTTGGACTTCGACGTTTAGCTTGATACCTCAGCTACGATCTTGTGCCCTCGGCAGGATCTGATAGATAGTCAGGCTTCTCAGCCTTTTTCATTTATAGATGTCTGTACTCAGACATGATAGCTTCCGCTTGTGCTTTGACTTGTATGCTCTGATTGTTGGGTCATGAGACCCATGTTTGTAATGTCTCGCTCCTCGGAGCCTATTGAATAAACTACTTGAGTCGTAGAGTCATTTTGTGATGCCATGTTGTATTGCACATATCGA
>NW_025289585.1:0-1081 GCF_018294505.1 Triticum aestivum
CGACTCCGTCATCCACGTTCATTGGAACGCTTCCGCTCGCGATCTACAAGGGTATGTAGATCCACTCCTTTCCCCTCGTTGCTAGTAGACTCCATAGATGCATCTTGGTGAGCGTAGGAAAATTTTAAATTATGCTACGATTCCCAACAGTGGCATCATGAGCCAGGTTTATGCGTAGTTACTATGCACGAGTAGAACACAAAGAAGTTGTGGGCGTTGATGTTGCCAATTCTTCTTGCCGCTACTAGTCGTTTCTTGTTTCGGCGGCATTGTAGGATGAAGCGGCCCGGACCGACCTTACACGTACGCTTACGTGAGACAGGTTCCACCGACTGACATGCACTAGTTGCATAAGGTGGCTAGCGGGTGTCTGTCTCTCCTACTTTAGTCGGAACGGATTCGATGAAAAGGGTCCTTATGAAGGGTAAATAGAAATTGGCAAATCACGTTGTGGTCATACGTAGGTAAGAAATCGTTCTTGCTAGAAACCTACAAACCACGTAAAAACTTGCAACAACAATTAGAGGACGTCTAACTTGTTTTTGCAGCTAGTGATATATGTGATATGGCCAGAAGATGTGATGAATGATATATGTGATGTATGAGATTGATCATATTCTTGTAATAGGAATCACGACTTGCATGTCGATGAGTATGACAACCGGCAGGAGCCATAGGAGTTGTCTTTATTATTTTGCATGACCTGCGTGTCATTTGAATAACGCCATGTAATTTACTTTACTTTGTTGCTAAACGGTTAGCCATAGAAGTAGAAGTAATCGTTGGCGTGACAACTTCATGAAGACACAATGATGGAGATCATGATGATGGAGATCATGGTGTCATGCCGGTGACGAAGATGATCATGGTGCCCCGAAGATGGAGATCAAAGGAGCATGATGATATTGGCCATATCATGTCACTATTCGATTGCATGTGATGTTTATCATGTTTTTGCATCTTATTTGCTTAGAACGACGGTAGCAAGTAGGATGATCCCTTATAATAATTTCAAGAAAGTGTTCACCCTAACTGTGCACCGTTGCGAAGGTTCGTCGTTTCGAAGCACCACGTGATGATC
>NW_025289586.1:0-1081 GCF_018294505.1 Triticum aestivum
ACATGTCCTACTGTGTGTGAGCTAAGTGTGTGAACACGATTTGGTAAAGGTAGCGGTGAGAGGCCATGTAGGAGTACATGGTGGGTTGTCTCATTGCAGCCGTCCTCAGGAACTGAGTTCTGTGTTTGTGATCCATGATTCAGCTACTACCATACATTGGGCCCTGAAATATGACCCCGCTCGACTTCTTATTCACCCTAGTCCTCTGTCCAGGAGTTGCAAGTAGTTTCTGGTGTTTGTAGTATGCTGGAGGCCGTGGACAGCGCTGACCGTAGGGGTGGGCTGTGATGCGGTAGGCACGTGGCCGGGTATACCGGGCGCCCGTTTGGTGTCACGGAACCCTGTTCACATCATTTGGGGCTGTGAGCGAAACTCCGGCCGGATCTCCTCATGGATGGAACCCGAATAGGCGATAAACCTGGACTAGAGACTTGAGTGTTTAGGTAGGTCGTGGTCTACACCCACGTCGGCTTTTGCTTGAAGTCTGCCGAGCACATGTCGTGTGCAGACGCTAAGTGGTGGAAACATGTATGAAGAAGTACACCCCTGCAGGGTTGGCATCATCTATTCGAATAGCCGTGTCCACGGTAAAGGACTTCTGGGTTGCTTATATCAGTTCATAGACAAGTGAAAGTGGATACTCTAAAATACGCAAGATAAGCGTGAGTGCTATGGATGGCGTTCTCGTAGGGAGACGGGAGCGGATCCATAGTGGTGTATTGGTTGGTGAATATGTGGACTCGTGTGCGCCACCTCAAAAGAGTTGCTTGCAGTCGTAGTTCAGGATAGCCACCGAGTCAAAGCTGGCTTGCTGCAGTTAAACCCCACCATCCCCTTTGTTGATAATGATGCATATGTAGTTAGTTCTGATGTAAGTCTTGCTGGGTACATTTGTACTCACGTTTGCCTATTTTATGTTTTTGCAGAGAGACTTCGGTCTCACTAGTAGTTTCGCGTGGACTTCGACGTTTAGCTTGTTACCTCAGCTACGATCTTGAGCCCTCGGCAGGATCTGGTAGATAGTCAGGCTTCTCAGCCTTTTTCATTTCTAGATGTCTGTACTCAGACATGATAGCTTCCG
>NW_025289587.1:0-1081 GCF_018294505.1 Triticum aestivum
GAAAAGGCAGACTTATTTATAAGGCCAGGAGTAGGCATTTGCTTAGCGTGCCGCATTGCCACTATATTTCTAGTGTTAGTTTTCTAACAATTTGTGTATGAAGGCAACCTACTATTCTCTCTTCAGCTGACTACATGAGTAACATTATTTTGATTATTCAGTTGGTTGGATGCTTAATTTATTCAGGGATAGAGAGGACTCCCTCCTATCCATAATAATTGTCGCCGATTTAGTACGAAGTTGTACTAAATCAACGAAAATTAATATGGATTGGAGGGAGTAGCAAAATTCAGGTTTTGATGAGAAGAAAAGTGAACCTAAAGGCTCTAAGTACTATTAGTAGGACACCAGGTTGCTTCAAGCCCTTGAATAAGAATGTTTCAGTCGCTGGAGAGATTGTTGAACAGATGACATGGATGGGAGATCTCTGGCCACCTGCAGATAGCTTTTTGAAGATCAAGATCAGCAGTATTGAGTTTTGTAATAGTGATTTCTGAATTTTTCTCGATGCCTGTTACTGAGTGCTAAGTGGCAGACAGCATTGTCATTCCATGGTTACCAAAAAATGCCGGTGTACAAAATAATTAGTGGACAATGTTTCTTACGATAACCAAAAATGCCTTGTACAGAAAAGTGTTAGTGGTCCATGTTACTTGCGTCAATTACCGCATTTCAATTTTGGTAGAGCCCTGGTGTACTCAGTCCAATAGTATATATAGGGATAATAATATATCTAACGTAAAATACCTACAATACATGGACACAACCTTATCGGAATAAAAACTCAGGAATACCTCGCTTTAAATTTCCAGCTAAGCCATTTGTTTTCTAAATGGCGTTTTTGACGCACCAGATTTGTTCCTCTCATGCAGGACACAACAGACTCCCATGCTCGTTGTAAAATTACCTCGACTTCCACGCATGCACAGCACATCGTAAAATTACCCTGCGAGTTTACCATCGATTTGGTGGGTTGGTTCCTTGTCCATGCAGTAATTTTACCTCAAGCATTCTGTTTCTTACAGTTGATTGTTCTGGTCGTGGGTGCATACATTGGACTGGGGTGAGGAATAAGAATTCC
>NW_025289588.1:0-1081 GCF_018294505.1 Triticum aestivum
TGACGCAACCAAGCTCAAGGAGGAGCTCGATGAAGATCTTGCCCTTTGTGTTGTTTCGTTCTAGTTGATCAGTAGTGGAGCCCAGTTGGGGTCGATCAGGGACCTTTGTCGCATTTGGGGTTCTTCTTTTATTTTGGTTCCGTAGTCAGACCTTGATTGTATCTGGATGATGTAATGCTTTATTCATGTAATTGTGTGAAGTGGCGATTGTAAGCCAACTATGTATCTCTTTCCCTTATGTATTACATGGGTTGTGTGAAGATTACCTCACTTGCGACATTGCTTTCAATGCGGTTATGCCTCTAAGTCGTGCTTCGACACGTGGGAGATATAGCCGCATCGAGGGCGTTACAAGTTGGTAATCAGAGCCTTCCCCGACCTTAGGAGCCCCCACTGCTTGATCGTTTTTAGCGGCCGAGTTGTGTCTAGAAAAATGTTTTGAGTCCTTAGGAATTATATATCGGAGAGCTTAGGAATTCTTTTTACTCCTCAGTCCCTTCGTCACTCTTGCGAGGCATCCTGACGTAGAGTTTTGACTCTTCTCTTCTCGAATTTCACTAAATTTTTTTTTTTAGGATCACGCGGGTATCTTGGAATCGTTCCGATGGTTTTATGATGAGAGCATTGTCTTGGTGCCTCCTGTCAGGGGTTTAGTGGAAGTGTCCCGGGGAGTTGAGCTCTGAGGTGTTGTCGTCATAATTTTATCGTTGCAGTTCTGGAATACCTGAGTTTAGTACGCCGACATCGAAAATCTCTTTTATGCAGTTGTTGGTGAGATAACCCCGATAACCCAGTACTGAGGTGAGTACGGGAGTATTGCCATGACTTGTATAACGGATGCTTTTCGAAGGTTGAGGTAGACGATTTCCGAAGGTTTCTTGGTTATGTGTTGAAGGATGGATACAGCTGGATGTAGGATTTGTTAGTTTTGGGTGAGATATTATGCTTCCCCTGTATCCCCAACACCTGATTGCATAACCTGAAAATTTCGGGAGTTTCATAGGTGGGAATTCAAGTAGCTCTTAGGATATCTTTCCAACAGATGTATGATATGAAATTGGGGTTCGACGTCTAGTGGTCC
>NW_025289589.1:0-1081 GCF_018294505.1 Triticum aestivum
CCATTTCATCCACATAGCATGTGCAAGAAAGTTGAGAGGGTTACGGCAAAAACTGGATGCACTTCGTGTACAAAACGGACAATCTCTTCCAAAGTATCAGGATTTCATCTGGAAACTCGTCTGTTACAAAGGGATTTCATTTTTTAAAACTTATTTGAACTCCTGACTTTGTGTGTGTTCAAAATGCACCATTCAAAGCCACATCATCATTTTTCAATCCTTTCTGACTTCATTTGTTATTTTTCATGCATTTACTAATTATTTTTAGCTATAAGACCCTAAAATTGAAAAGCATTTCAAATGAACTCTGAAAAGGTTGAAAATTGGCATGATATCATCATTTCATCCACATAGCATGTGCAAGAAAGTTGAGAGGGTTACGGCATAAACTGGATGCACTTCGTGTACAAAACGGACAATCTATTTCAAAGTATCAGGATTTCATCCAGAAACTCGTCTGTTACAAAGGGATTTCATTTTTTGAAACTTATTTGAACTCCTGACTTTTTGTGTGTTCAAAATGCACCATTCAAAGCCACATCATCATTTGTCAATCCTTTCTGACTTCATTTGTTATTTTTCATGCATTTACTAATTATTTTGACCTATAAGACCCTAAAATTGAAAAGCATTTCAAATGAACTCTGAAAAGGTTGAGAGTTCGCATGATATCACCATTTCATCCACATAGCATGTGCAAGAAAGTTGAGAGGGTTACGGCAAAAACTGGATGCACTTCGTGTACAAAACGGACACTCTCTTCCAAAGTATCAGGATTTCATCCGGAAACTCGTCTGTTACAAAGGGATTTCATTTTTTAAAACTTATTTGAACTCCTGACTTTGTGTGTGTTCAAAATGCACCATTCAAAGCCACATCATCATTTTTCAATCCTTTCTGACTTCATTTGTTATTTTTCATGCATTTACTAATTATTTTTAGCTATAAGACCCTAAAATTGAAAAGCATTTCAAATGAACTCTGAAAAGGTTGAAAATTGGCATGATATCATCATTTCATCCACATAGCATGTGCAAGAAAGTTGAGAGGGTTACGGCATAAACTGGATGCACTTCGTGTA
>NW_025289590.1:0-1081 GCF_018294505.1 Triticum aestivum
CGTGAGGGGGGCCATGCACCGGAGACGCGTGCCGCCTCTTCGGACATGCCACAACACCACCCCGCATGTATGAGGGCCCGGTACGACGCTCCGGTGGCATTGCTACCCCCCCAGGGCCCCCGTCCCGCCTAACCCTGTAGCGTTTGACCACGGGATCTAGCCCTTTGACTTTGCACGGATGGGCTTTGACCAGTGGACCTCTCCACCCGGTTGTGTCGGGTCGGCCCAAAGGGACACCGGGGAGCAACATCCGGGCCAGGCCCACAGCTACATCCACTCCGTGTAGACCCGACGCGTCCGTTTCCCCCCTCCGGGTGCCGGCGGCGGCGCCGTCCGTGAGGGGGGGCACGCACCGAAGACGCGTGCTGGGCGTTTGCAACCGCCTCAACACTTCCAGACTTGTGAGAGGCCGCCTACGCAAGATTTTACGGTATGCTACCCCTCGAAGGCCGCCGGCCACAGTCGTAGACGTGCGAAGAGCAATTCGCGTAGAGGGAAGTGTTCAGATACTTCTCCATCACAAAAAATTATGAAAAATTACCATCAGTCCTATAGCACATGTGCCCACGTTGTGTAAAAAACTCATGATTTTATCGCGCTCCAAGTATTTAATAATATTCACGCTGCATCGTTACCGCAGAACGTCTACCACCGTTTCATTGTCGTCCGTGAGGGGGGCCACAACCCGGAGACGCGTGCCGCCTCTTCGGACATGCCACAACACCACCCCGCATGTATGAGGTCCCGGTACGACGCTCCGGTGGCATTGCTACCCCCCCAGGGCCCCCGTCCCGCCTAACCCTGTAGCGTTTGACCACGGGATCTAGCCCTTTGACTTTGCACGGACGGGCTTTGACCAGTGGACCTCTCCACCCGGTTGTGTTAGGTCGGCCCATAGGAACACTTTGGAGCAACATCCGGGCCAGGCCCACAGCTACATCCACTCCGTGTAGACTCGACGCGTCCGTTTCCCCCCTCCGGGTGCCGGCGGCGGCGCCGTTCGTGAGGGGGGCCACGCACCGGAGACGCGTGCCGCCTCTTCGGACATGCCACAACACCACCCCGCATGTATGAGGGCCCG
>NW_025289591.1:0-1081 GCF_018294505.1 Triticum aestivum
TCACGTGCATAGTGTCCTGGCTTCCCGCATGTGAAGCAAGTCCCTGAGGTTGGACGGGGACCCGCACTGACAAGCGGTCTACCAGTAGGCCTGGGTGGAACAAATGACTGAGCTGGGGAAGGCACCACATAGGATGGCCTCGGTGCATATCCGGAAGGAAGAGCGGAGTTTGGAACCCAAATCCGGCGCTTCTGGGAACTAGAACCGGAGGAAGATCCCAAATCACGGGTGTGCTTACGAGACTCCTCGTAAGTGAGTTGAGCTGTCTCTGCATTGATGGCCTTGTTCACAAGGGCTTGGAATGTATCACAATGATGCAGGTGGAGATCACGACGCAACTTGGGGTTGAGACCCTTCCGGAACCTAGCTTGCTTCTTGGCGTCCGTGGACACTTCTTCTGTGGCATAGCGGGCAAGGTTCTCGAATTCTCTGCTATAAGCATCAACAGCCATCTTACTCTGGGTGAAACTACAGAACTCTTCTCTCTTGCGATCAATGAGGGTCTGGGGAATGTGATGCTCGCGAAAAGCCTCAGTGAAATCCTTCCAGGTAGAAATCTGGCCAACTGGAAGCATAGCCTCATAGTTCTGCCACCAAAGACTAGCAGGACCTTCTAGGTGATATGTGGCATAAGTGACCTTGTCATCTTCAGCTACGTTCGCGGAATGCAGCTTATGGGTGATGCTACGGAGCCAGTCATCTGCATCGAGTGGCTCGATGGAATGATGAAAGGTAGGTGGGTGCAAGCGGATAAAGTCATGAATGGTCACAGATCCCTTGAACTGATGTGCGGTATTCTCCTCGATACGTGCCAACAAACGATTAGACTCACGCTTGTTCCTCTCCATCTCTAGCATGAGCTCTGACAACGAAGGCTGGTCAGGAGGATCCTCATCCCTACCATCTCCATGGTTCTGGCTACGAGCGACGGAACTTCGCTTAGCCGATGACATCCTGAGAAACGAACCAAGGACGGAATCAGCATCAACTAAAGACTGTGGAATGTAGGACAAGGAGTTAGTATCACTCGAACTCCTAGGGCAATTCCGGCAGCATAACGGCAGTAAAATGCTCAGAATGA
>NW_025289592.1:0-1081 GCF_018294505.1 Triticum aestivum
TTATAATAATAGCTATCAAGCTAGTCTGAAGATGGCCCCCTTCGAAGTGTTATATGGACGAAAGTGCCGAACCCCTCTGAACTGGTCAGAAACTGGGGAACGTCCACTCTTCGGTCCGGATATTATCCAAGATGCCGAAGAACAAGTCCGCATTATCCGTGAGAATCTCAAGACTGCTCAGTCACGTCAGAAGAGTCAGTATGACCGTCATCATAAAGACATGGTCTATCAACCTGGCGAAAAGGCTTATCTTCGAGTCACACCTATGAAGGGTGCTCACCGCTTCGGGATCAAGGGCAAACTAGCTCCTCGCTATATTGGCCCATTCACTATTCTCAAAAGGCGTGGAAAAGTGGCATACCAACTGGAGCTACCGCCGAACCTTTCTCAGGTTCACGATGTGTTCCATGTGTCACAGCTCCGCCGTTGCTTCAAGGACCCAATCCGAGCTGTGGATCATGAAGTGCTCGAATTGCAGCAAGACCTCTCCTATAAGGAGCATCCGGTCCGCATTCTCGACCAAGCTGAACGCCGCACACGTCAGAAGGCGATCAAGTTTCTCAAAGTCCAGTGGTCGCACCATTCTGAAGATGAGGCCACTTGGGAACGAGAGGATCGTCTGCGCGAAGAATACCCCGCACTGTTTCCTTCTACCTCCTAAATCTCAGGACGAGATTTCTTGTAGTGGAGGAGATTTGTAACACCCCGAGAATCATGCTACAGTAACTCTCTGTGATTAAGCTAATCATGTTGCTAAACAGGGCTTGGTCACATTTGAATCACATTTCTTTTCAACTCCTAATTCAAACTTCAATTAAATTTAAAGTGGAAAATAAAAGTTTTCAAAATTTTAAACAAAAATGTTCGGGCCATGCCAGAAATTGCACTGATAATTATTGTGGAGAAAACTCCTTTTTAGAAAATGCCTAAGTATTTTAAAATGGATTAAAAGGTGAAAGAAAATAAATAAAAGAAAATGCAAAAAAAACAGAAAACAAAAAAAAAACAAAAGCCCCCCCCCCCCACTGGACCTGGCCCAACTGGGCCAAACCCCAGCCGCCCGAATGGGCCGGCCCACCCC
>NW_025289593.1:0-1081 GCF_018294505.1 Triticum aestivum
GCCCAGCGCCCGCACCCGCGGCAACCGCACGCCCGTTAGCCCCCAGGGCCCTATGACAAAGGGGGCCCGCCCCCAGAACGTTAAAAAAAGTATATAAAAATAAATAAAACAATAATTAAAATAAAAATAAATTTAATTAATTAATTAATTAACTAAATTAATTAAGTTAATTAACCTTAATTAATTAATCTAATTAACCTGTTAGCTTAATTAAACAGTAATTAGTTTAACTAAATCCTAATTAACCTAACAGAGTATGACAGGTGGGTCCCATTGGACCCACGCGTCAGTTTGACCCAGTCAACCCCTGTTGACTGCTGATGTCAGCATGACGTCATGCTGACATCATAAATTCATTTTCCGAATTAATTAAATAATTAAATAAATTCCAGAAATTAATAAAATCTTTAGAAAATCATATCTTTTAATCCGTAACTCGGATTAAAATATTTTCAACATGAAAGTTGCTTAGAACGACGAGACGATTCCGGATATGCAACCCGTTCGTCCGCCACACCCCCCTAACCTATCGAACTCGCAACTTTCCCCCCTCCGGCTCCTCTGCCCGAAAACACGGAACCCCAGGAATACTTCCCGGATGCTTCCCCCCTTCACCGGTATCACCTCCTACCGCGTTAGAACACGTCTAGCTATGCCTGTTATCCTGTTATGCACTTGCTTGCTATGTATTTACTGTTTCTCCCCCCTCTTCTCTTCGGTAGACCCCGTGACGATGCTGACGCCCCAGTTCGACTACGGAGTTGACGACCCCTCTCTCTTGCCAGAGCAACCAGGCAAGCCCCCCCTTTGATCACCAGATATCGCCTACTCTTCTCTATACTGCTTGCATTAGAGTAGTGTAGCATGTTACTGCTTTCCGTTAATCCTATTCTGATGCATAGCCTGTCATTGCTGCTACAGTCATTGATACCTTACCCGCAATCCTAAATGCTTAGTATAGGATGCTAGTGTTCCATCAGTGGCCCTACACTCTTGTCCGTCTGCCATGCTATACTACTGGGCTGTGATCACTTCGGGAGGTGATCACGGGCATATACTATATACTTTACACTGTTACATT
>NW_025289594.1:0-1081 GCF_018294505.1 Triticum aestivum
AACCCCGTTGGTCTGCCCGTCAACAGGCACCTCGGCAGGCTCGCTGGATGGGGTCACCGTGAGGGTCGCCGCGAAATGCATGTCGACTTCGAGGGTCGACTCGCCGACTTTGAAAGAGCAAACCTAGTCGCGCTACAACACATAGACGTGGTCGATCCTTGGGTGGTAGAGCACAAAACCTTTATTAAGAAGACGTACAATGACCGAGGCCAACAGAGGACGGACGGAGATATACTCAAAGAGCACAACTCATGTTTCACGCATTGGTTCAAGCAGAAGCTTCTGTCGTACCCTTTACATGAGGATTCTTCCGCGGAAGAACAACTCATATTCGCCTTGTCACAGGGCGCCGAGCACAACCTGATGACCTATGAGGCGTACGATATCAACGGCTACACATTCTACACCGAGGCCAAGGACATGAAGAGCGATGGTTATCAGAACTCCGGGGTAACGATGGAATCCTACAGCGGTAACGACAAGGACAGATACTACGGAAGGATCGAGGAGATCTGGGAGCTGAGCTACACTGGAGAGAAGGTCCTGATGTTCCGTGTCAGATGGGCCAAGAACGTCATAAAAGAAGATCGGTATTTCACCACCATGGTTATACCCGAAGCCAAATCCAAGACCGCGGGCGCAAACGTCACCGCGAAAAATGAGGCATGGGTACTGGCTTCCCAAGTGGACCAATGCTTCTTCATTACCGACCCGCCAAAGCCCAGTCGTGTTGTCGTGAGGAGAGGCAAAAGGAAGATCATCGGAATGGATGGAGTAGCCAATGAGCAAGACTTCGACAAGTACGGCGACCCGAGGATCGAACATGACGATGATGATGAAGTAGCAGCATACACCACAAGAAGAAGCAGGACCACCCTACCTAAAGGACGTCCGTTCCACAGAAGAACTCCATTTGCGAAAAAGAAGGGCAAGAAGATTGTGAACAGATAGCTAGCTAAGATCGATTGTATTTAAATCGTAGCCTTCATTTCTCGATTGTATTTCATGGGTACTTTTTGAACTATCATGAATATTTTTAAATTTCATGGACACTCGATCTCGATCCCCCTCCATCTCGATC
>NW_025289595.1:0-1081 GCF_018294505.1 Triticum aestivum
TGGACTGGGGGGCGTCGGCTGACGTGACGGAGGTGTAGGTGAACCGCCACCACCACCACCACCGTAGGGGGGTGGACTTGTTGTCCTTGGCGCCTCGCCTGGAAACTTGATAAACTTCTTTTGCCATAGAATGAAATGGCGCTTGACATCTCCAAGTCTTTTCTCCCCTTCAGGTGTAGCAATGTCAATCTCCAGGTCCTCAAACCCTTGGACTATGTCCTCCACCGTGACACGAGCATAGCCATCTTGAATGGGGTTGTTGTGGTGGAGTGCTCCAGGTAAACATGGTAAAGCACTGCCGATGGCTACCTTCATGGACATGTTCCCGATAGGATAATACAGATGACATTCTTTCATCTCCTTTATATCGTCCACGGGGTAGCGAGGAGGCTCCGGTGCAGTAATTTCGACCATCAGAGGCTCCGGTGCAGTAATTTCGATCGTCGGTGCATCTGCACCAGCCGATGGGGCCTCCGTGGAAGCCACACTGCTTCTCCGCTGCTGGCTTCTGAGATCTGCTGGATGATCTTCATGCTGCGCCCGAGCTGCATCTCTTTCGGCTACTAGTACACTCACGGTTTTCTTCCTCACATCCATTTCTGATGCCAACCGCGCCACAACATCTGCTTCCCGATCCATCTTTCTCTTCCGGCTTCTGTAACCGTACGGGTCATCGTTCTGGGGGAACCCTATTTTCCACGGAATGTGCCCCATGCCTCGTACACGTCCTCCGTGTTCAGGATTCCCGAGGGCTTTTGTCAGCGCGTCGTTCTCTCTGTTGAACTTGATCTTCCCCTCTTGAGCATCCCTCATTGCGTCAATAAGGGCTTGGGTGGGTTTAATTATTTTGCCCCGGTAAACACACTCCCCTGTCTCCGGGTTCAGCGTTCCCCCATGCCCATACCACTAGCTTTTGGCCCTTGGGTCCCATCCCTCCGTACCTGGACGGATTCCTCGCGCCCTCAGCTCATTCTCCATCTTCTCCCACCTAGGCTCCCAAAGGCGATACCCTCCTGGCCCCATAATATGATTGTACTCCTTCTTAGCCGCATTTTCCTTATTTTTTTCGATATTTGAATGA
>NW_025289596.1:0-1081 GCF_018294505.1 Triticum aestivum
GCCACGACGCTCTGCTTGCAGCTGCACCAGCTTACTGCTCCACCATTCAACATATACACGTATCCGGTTTGTGACTTAGAGTCATCCAGATCTGAGTCGAAGCTAGCGTCGACGTAACCCTTTACGACGAGCTCTTCGTCTCCTCCATAAACGAGAAACATGTCCTTTGTCCTTTTCAGGTACTTCAGGATATTCTTGACCGCTGTCCAGTGTTCCTTGCCGGGATTACTTTGGTATCTTGCTACCAAACTTACGGCAAGGTTTACATCGGGTCTGGTACACAGCATGGCATACATAATAGATCCTATGGCTGAAGCATAGGGGATGACACTCATCTCTTCTTTATCTTTTGCCGTGGTCGGTGACTGAGCCGAGCTCAATCTCACACCTTGTAACATAGGCAAGAACCCCTTCTTGGACTGATCCATTTTGAATCTCTTCAAAATCTTATCAAGGTATGTGCTTTGTGAAAGACCTATGAGGTGTCTCGATCTATCTCTATAGATCTTGATGCCTAATATATAAGCAGCTTCTCCAAGGTCCTTCATTGAAAAACACTTATTCAAGTAGGCCTTAATGCTATCCAGAAATTCTATATTATTTCCCATCAAGAGTATGTCATCTACATATAATATGAGAAATGCTACAGAGCTCCCACTCACTTTCTTGTAAACGCAGGCTTCTCCATAAGTCTGCATAAACCCAAACGCTTTGATCATTTCATCAAAGCGAATGTTCCAACTCCGAGATGCTTGCACCAGTCCATAAATGGATCGCTGGAGCTTGCATACTTTGTTAGCGTTCCGAGGATCGACAAAACCTTCCGGCTGCATCATATACAGTTCTTCCTTAAGATGCCCGTTAAGGAATGCTGTTTTGACGTCCATCTGCCATATCTCATAATCATAGTATGCGGCAATTGCTAACATGATTCGGACGGACTTTAGCTTCGCTACGGGAGAGAATGTCTCGTCGTAGTCAATCCCTTGAACCTGTCGATAACCCTTAGCGACAAGTCGAGCTTTATAGATGGTAACATTACCATCCGCGTCCGTCTTCTTCTTAAAGATCCATTTGTTTT
>NW_025289597.1:0-1081 GCF_018294505.1 Triticum aestivum
TTCCTATAGCACATGTGCCCACGTCGTGCAAAAAAACTCATGATTTTATCGCGCTCCGAGTATTTAGTAATATTGACACCGCATCGTTACCGCAGAACGTCTACTACCGTGTCATCGCCGTCCGTGAGGGGGGCCACGCCTCGGAGACGCGTCCCGCCTCTTCGGACATGCCACCACACCACCACGCATGTATGAGGTCCCGGTGCGACGCTCCGGTGGCATTGCAACCCCCCAGTGCCCCCGTCCCGCCTAACCCTGTAGCATTTGACCACGGGATCTACCCCTTTGACTTTGCACGAACGGGTTTTGACCAGTGGACCTCCCCACCCGGTTGTGTTAGGTCAGCCCATAGGAACACTTTGGAGCAACATCCGGGCCAGACCCACAGCAAGATCCCCTCCGTGTAGACCCCATGCGTCCGTTTCCCCCCTCCAGGTGCCGGCGGCAGCGCCGTCCGTGAGGGGGCACACCCCGGACACGTGTGCCATGCGTTTGCAACCGCCACAACACTTCCAGACTTGTGAGAGGCCGCCGGCGCAAGATTTGGCGGCATGCTAGCCCCCGGAGGCCGCCGGCCACAGCCGTAGACGCGCGAAGGGCAATCCGCGTAGAGGGAATTTTTCGGATACTTCTCCATCACCAAAAATTATGAAAAAAATAACATCGTTCCTATAGCACATGTGCCCACGTCGTGCAAAAAAACTCATGATTTTATCGCGCTCCGAGTATTTAGTAATATTGACGCCGCATCGTTACCGCAGAACGTCTACTACCGTGTCATCGCCGTCCGTGAGGGGGGCCACACCCCGGAGACGCGTCCTGCCTCTTCGGACATGCCACGACACCACCCCGCATGTATGAGGGCCCGGTGCGACGCTTCGGTGGCATTGCAACCCCCCAGTGCCCCCGTCCCGCCTAACCCTGTAGCGTTTGACCACGGGATCTACCCCTTTGACTTTGCACGGACGGGCTTTGACTAGTGGACCTCCCCACCCGGTTGTGTTAGTTCAGCCCATAGGAACACTTTGGAGCAACATCCGGGCCAGACCCACAGCAAGATCCCCTCTGTGTAGACCCCACG
>NW_025289598.1:0-1081 GCF_018294505.1 Triticum aestivum
AGTGTTTTGAGACAGGTGCCATTATAGGAAGTTTTTTTTTGACCCGTTTCCAGTTTTTGGGTCCGGGCAGTCGAAAAAAAAAATTGGTCGAATTTTTTTTTTCGTGCCCATCCTGTCAGTTTGACTAGGAAGAGTTTTGAGACACTCGCCATTATAGTGATTTTTCGCAAAAAAAAGCAGCGCAAAAAAAAAGAGCGCAAAAAAAAGCAGCGCAAAAAAAAAGAGCGCAAAAAAAAAAGAGCGAAAAAAATTCAGAGTGTGCTTTTCCCTTGTTTACGTGCCGCGCCGTGATTTTGTTGGTGTTCTAGGCTCGCGTCTCTAGCACAGTCTAGCCTAGGACCAGCACAGTACCGTCGTTGAGCGTTTATTCAACTTTGCATCTCTGAATTGATTATTGCTGACCCTTTTTGCTACCATACTATAAGCCTTCCCAGCTCCACATACATCTACGTCGTGTGTTTGACTCTCCCTGGTAATCGCTCTATCCAAGCTTTGAGAGTTTTTGACTACAACGGTTGCCGATCACCGCCTGCTGCTGGGTAAGAACTGGTAAGAATTTGAGATTTGCTTGACGGATTTGTGATACACCACCACCACTTCTTAGTAGTCTGTAGGATCATATTTTTGTGTGTTTCTATTGCTGCTAACCATGCCAGGATCACAAGCCGACGAGATTGACTGGGAGAACTTATCGAACAAGGAGCTTCATGATAAGTTTCAGCAAATGATGACTGAACAGGTACAAGATGTGCTGAACAATTTTGAAGAGGCCATGGAGAAGATCACTGGCCTTGAGAAGACGTTCGAAACAAAGCTCGATAACAGATTTAATGAACTGCTTGCGCGTCTTCCACCACCGGCTGCACCTGTCGCACCTCTGCAACAACAACAACTACGCCCCCTTCCGAATCAGTATGGACGAGCACAGCGTGTTCCTATTGAGCTAGGACAAAATTCTGGTGCCGCTGCTACTGCTGTTGGTGTTTCTTTGGCTCCTGCTACTGCTGCTGCTGGTACCCAGGAGGATGATGAGTATGCGGGCGATTATGAGGATGAGGTTGATCAAAATCAGATCTACGAG
>NW_025289599.1:0-1081 GCF_018294505.1 Triticum aestivum
AGGCATGGGGATCAGAGGTTACCAATGTGCTCACCGTGTCCTTCCGCAACGGTGGGTGGTGGTGTTGGTCGCCGGTGAGCAGCACGTCGACGGCGGTCTCAACTCCGGCGGACGGTGGTTCGGGCGTGGATGGAGCTCGTCGGAGAGGGCTGCAAAGATTAAATTGAGGTGGGGGTTAGACTACTGGGTGCAAGAGAGGGCTACGGACGAGGTTTGGGCGCCGGAGGTGGCCTCACCGAAGTGAATCGAGCTGGAGGCCGAGGCGGGGCGAGGCGGCCGGAGCTGGGGGAGGAGACCTCCTCGAGGTCCCCCTAGTGGCCTGGCGGGGTGTTGGTGAGTAGTGGAGGTGCTGCGTGCACGAGAGTGAGCTCGGGACCCCTTTATATAGGTGGTCCGAGGCGGTTGCCGTGAACGAGGATCACCGGCGAGCGATTACGGTGGCGCAGTGCTCGGTCGGGGTGGTTAGGGGGTCGAGCATCATCACGGAGGTCCAACGGGTCCGTTTTGGTGTTGAACTGGCCGGGGTTTGGGTGTTAAGGGCGAGCTCGACGGAACGGTGATGGTGCGGGCCCGTCGGCGGCGGAGAGTGCGTTCCGTGCTTGCCGGCCACGGTGGCTGTGCTACGGGCGTGCGCTGGCGTGCATGAGGCCACGCGGAGAGCCAGGGAGCGATGGGCGGCGCGGAACGGCGTTCTGCCGTGGTGTGCCTCCTGTCGGCCGCCACGGGAGGTCCCGACGCCGCAGAAGACGCCGGCGAGGGCGAGCCAGCGCGCTACCGACGCCAGGAAGGCTCCACGCACGCGTGTGCAGCTTCGGACAAGAGGAAGAGGCGGCGAGGAACGTGCCAAGGGCACTGTGGCCGCGTGACTGAAACTGACGGACTGAAGATGACACTGAAAACTGAATTTTCTGAACTATGAGCAGTAACAGTGCCCACAAGGTGTTCGACCGAATGAAATTGGCCTCTGGTGATTTTTCCTTGAGCTGATTTTTGGTGGAGTGGCTTCTCCTTGCTCAAATAGGCTGCCTGAATTTTGGTGGAATTTTTGGAGGAGTGTAGATATGAATTTCACCAAATTTGG
>NW_025289600.1:0-1081 GCF_018294505.1 Triticum aestivum
ATAATTGATAAAGGGCAAGCCAAGGATGTGGATTGTCCTTACTACTTTAATAATACTCCATTTGGAAGTCCTAGAAAATACTTCAATTTAATTCAAGTTTCAGACTCATTTTTTTATCTTTAGATTAATGCAACATAAATATCTACTTAATGCATAATATATATAATTAGGGGTGAACTTGTGATGGCACATGAATGGAACTCAAACAAACAATCATATGTAGACAAGACATGTGTTTGTCTTTTATTCCCAAGTTTGAACTAGTATAGTTCGGGTTCTTACATGATAGTGCATGTCACTTTATTTTTTCACTGCTACAACGACCAAACCATGGACTAAGAAAACGGTGTTTCATATATCTAGTACTAGAGTTCTTCTCTTCTCAGTTGGTACCAAAGATGCCAAATGGCGCAATGGTGGTCGAGCAATGTGGAGGGATGTAGACATTGCACATTGCAGGTAGCGTCTGTAGCGCTAGGTTCCTTATTTCCGCGAACTGGGGCAGTTGTTGAGGTTGGACGGAGCCCTGAGCCTGTGGGTTTAGCTGAGATGGCTGGAAGGAGACCTGGCTTGATGGATATTGCTGCTGAGGCTGTTGGAAGGAGACCTGGCTCGACGGTTGTTGTCGTTGTTGTTGCAGTTGCTGCTGTTGTTGTTGTTGCAACTGTTGTTGTTGTTCTTGTTGTTGTTGTTGTTGTTGATGCATAATAATAGCATGAGCAACATTATGGATGGCTTGGCACCTCGACTGCTCAGGGATCTGCAACAGTTGTTGACAACACAATTGTTGCAATAGCTGGTAAGTACTTTGTTGCAAAACTTGTGAGCTTGCATGCGCTATGTTGTGTTGTTGCAAGACAACATCCCTGCATGGAATCAGTTGTTGTTGCAAAATTTGTTGAAGGATTTGTTGTTGTTGTTGTTGTTGTTGTTGTTGTTGTTGTTGTTGTTGTGCTTGTTGCTGCGAAATTGGTTGTTGTGGTTGTAGATACTGTGGTTGCTGTTGTGGATATGGTTGTTGTGGTGGAAATGATTGCGGCTGCGGATATGGTAGTTGTGGCGGAAATGGTTGCGGCTGCGG
>NW_025289601.1:0-1081 GCF_018294505.1 Triticum aestivum
CCCTCTAGGTTTAGAGGTTCTGAAGATACATGCATGCATCAACGACTGCATCCTCTACCGCGGTGAATACGAGAATTTGAATGAATGCCCGGTATGCACTGCATTGCGTTATAAGATCAGAGGCGATGACCCTGGTGACGATGTTGAGGGCCAGAAACCCAGGAAGAGGGTTCCCGCCAAGGTGATGTGGTATGCTCCTATAATACCACGGTTGAAACGTCTGTTCAGGAACAAAGAGCATGCCAAGTTGTTGTGATGGCACAAAGAGGACCGTAAGTCGGACGGGGAGTTGAGACACACCGCAGATGGAACGCAATGGAGAAAGATCGACAGATGGTTCAAAGATTTTGCAGCTGACGCAAGGAACATAAGATTTGCTCTAAGTACGGATGGCATGAATCCTTTTGGCGAGCAGAGCTCCAGCCATAGCACCTGGCCCGTGACTCTATGCATCTACAACCTTCCTCCTTGGTTGTGCATGAAGCGGAAGCTCATTATGATGCCAGTGCTCATCCAAGGTCCGAAGCAACCCGGCAACGACATCGATGTGTACCTAAGGCCATTAGTTGATGAACTTTTACAGCTGTGGGGTGGTGTCCGTGTGTGGGATGAGCACAAACAAGAGGAATTTGACCTACGAGCGTTGCTTTTCGTAACCATCAACCATTGGCCTGCTCTTAGTAACCTTTCGGGACTGTCAAATAAGGGATACAATGCATGCACGCACTGCTTACATGAGACTGAAAGTGTACATTTGCCAAATTGTAAGAAGAACGTGTACCTTGGGCATCGTCGATTTCTTCCGAAAATTCATCCAGTAAGAAAGAAAGGCAAGCATTACAACGGCAAGGCAGATCACCGGCCGAAGCCTGCGGAACGCACTGGTGCTGAGGTATTTGATATGGTCAAGGATTTGAAAGTCATCTTTGGAAAGGGTCCTGGCGGACAATCAGTTCCGAAGGGAGCTGACGGGCACGCAGCCATGTGGAAGAAGAAATCTATATTCTGGGAGCTAGAATATTGGAAAGTCCTAGATGTCCGCTCTGCAATCGACGTGATGCACATTACGAAGAATATTTGC
>NW_025289602.1:0-1080 GCF_018294505.1 Triticum aestivum
GCACAAGCCTGCGTCAGCTCTGAAGACCATCCCACTCGTTTGGCCTTTCGCAGTATGGGGACTGGACATGGTCGGTCCTTTGAGAACAGGACGAAGCGGCTTCACGCATGTACTGGTGGCAGTCGACAAGTTCACCAAGTGGATAGAGGCTAAACCAATCAAGAGCCTTGACACCGGTACTGCTGTTAGCTTCATCAGAGAACTAATATTCAGATATGGAGTCCCGCACAGTATCATTACGGATAATGGGTCGAACTTTGACTCGGAGGAATTCAGAGATTTCTGCAACTCCCAAGGCACTCGGGTCGACTACGCTTCAGTCGCCCATCCGCAGTCGAATGGACAAGCAGAGCGAGCTAATGGACTGATCCTTAAGGGATTGAAGCCCCGACTGATGCGTGATCTCAAACACGCGGCTGGAGCTTGGGTCGACGAACTTCCCTCAGTGCTTTGGGGGCTGCGGACCACACCTAATCGGTCGACCGGAAGAACTCCATTCTTCTTGGTCTACGCAGCTGAAGCAGTCTTGCCGAGTGATCTTCTCCACAATGCTCCTCGAGTTGAAATCTACAACGAAGCAGAGGCTGAACAAGCGCGGCAGGACGCAGTCGACCTTTTAGAGGAAGAAAGGGAGATGGCTCTGATCCGGTCGACCATCTACCAACAAGATTTGCGTCGTTTTCACGCCAGAAATGTGAGAGGTCGAGCCTTCCAGGAAGGAGATTTAGTTCTCCGAGTGGATCAGCACAAACCACACAAGCTTGCTCCTTCTTGGGAAGGTCCCTTCATCGTCACCAAGGTTCTCCACAACGGGGCGTACCGTCTTTACAACGTCGAGCATAATATCGACGAGCCCCGAGCTTGGAACGCGGAACTACTCCGCCCATTTTATACTTAAGTTTTAACACTCGGATGAGTTGCAATAAAGTACTTCTGTAGTTCATGGACCTCAAAATAATAGTGTCATAGTTCCTCCATAATTTCTGTCACTTTTTATTTTTGTCCAATAAAATTCCCCCTCAGTGGGTGACTTAGCTGCGAATCCGTTTCGCCTAAGTTTGTAAAAATCCTACCGAGTGG
>NW_025289603.1:0-1080 GCF_018294505.1 Triticum aestivum
TCCTTCTTGAAGTTCTTCTTACCCTTGCCCTTCTTGAACTTAGTGGTTTTATTCACCATCAACACTTGATGTTCTTTTCTGATCTCTACCTCAGCTGATTTCAGCATTGAATATACCTCGGGAATGGTCTTTTCCATCCCCTGCATATTGTAGTTCATCACAAAGCTCTTGTAGCTTGGTGGAAGCGACTGGAGGATTCTGTCAATGACCGCGTCATCCGGGAGATTAACTCCCAGCTGAGACAAGCGGTTGTGCAACTCAGACATTCTGAGTATGTGCTCACTAACAGAACTGTTCTCCTCCATTTTACAGCTGAAGAACTTGTCGGAGACATCAGATCTCTCGACCCGGGCATGAGCTTGAAAAACCAGTTTCAGCTCCTCGAACATCTCATATGCTCCATGTTTCTCAAAACGCTTTTGGAGACCCGGTTCTAAGCTGTAAAGCATGCCGCACTGAACGAGGGAGTAATCATCAGCACGCTGCTGCCAAGCGTTCATAATGTCTTGGTTCTCAGGGATTGGTGCTTCACCTAGCGGTGCTTCTAAGACATAATCTTTCTTGGCTGCTATGAGGATGATCCTCAGGTTCCGGACCCAGTCCGTATAGTTGCTGCCATCATCTTTCAGCTTGGTTTTCTCTAGAAACGCGTTGAAATTGAGGACAACGTGGGCCATTTGATCTACAATACATAGTGTAAAGATTTTAGACTAAGTTCATGATAATTAAGTTCATATAATCAAATTATTTAATGAACTCCCACTCAGATAGACATCCCTCTCGTCATCTAAGTGAAACATGATCCGAGTTCAACTAGGCCGTGTCCGATCATCACGTGAGACGGACTAGTCAAGATCGGTGAACATCTCCATGTTGATCGTATCTTCTATACGACTCATGCTCGACCTTTCGGTCCTCCGTGTTCCGAGGCCATGTCTGTACATGCTAGGCTCGTCAAGTCAACCTAAGTGTATTGCGTGTGTTCCGAGGCCATGTCTGTACATGCTAGGCTCGTCAACACCCGTTGTATTCGAACGTTAGGATCTATCACACCCGATCATCACGTGGTGCTTCGAAACA
>NW_025289604.1:0-1080 GCF_018294505.1 Triticum aestivum
AACACCATGTAAATTACTTTACTTTATTGCTAAACGCGTTAGCCATAGTAGTAGAAGTAATAGTTGGCGAGCAACTTCATGGAGACACGATGATGGAGATCATGATGATGGAGATCATGGTGTCAAGCCGGTGACAAGATGATCATGGAGCCCCAAGATGGAGATCAAAGGAGCTATGTGATATTGGCCATATCATGTCACGTTTATTATTTGATTGCATGTGATGTTTATCATGTTTTGCATCTTGTTTACTTAGAACGACGGTAGTAAATAAGATGATCCCTCACAATAATTTCAAGAAGTGTTCCCCCTAACTGTGCACCGTTGCGACAGTTCGCTGTTTCAAAACACCACGTGATGATCGGGTGTTTTATTCAGACGTTCACATACAACGGGTGTAAGACAGATTTACACATGCAAACACTTAGGTTGACTTGACGAGCCTAGCATGTAGAGACATGGCCTCGGAACACAGAAGACCGAAAGGTCGAGCATGAGTCGTATAGAAGATACGATCAACATGAAGATGTTCACCGATGTTGACTAGTCCGTCTCACGTGATGATCGGACACGGTCTAGTTTAACTCGGATCATGTGATACTTAGATGACCAGAGGGATGTCTAATCTAAGTGGGAGTTCACTAATAATTTGATTAGTTGAACTTAATTATCATGAACTTAGTCTAAAATCTTTGCAATATGTCTTGTAGATCAAATGGCCAACGTAGTCCTCAACTTCAACGCGTTCCTAGAGAAAACTAAGCTGAAAGACGATGGCAGCAACTATACGGACTGGGTCCGGAACCTGAGGATCATCCTCATAGCTGCCAAGAAAGATTATGTCCTACAAGCACCGCTTGGTGACGCACCCGTTCTCCCTGCGGAACAAGATGTTATGAACGCTTGGCAGGCACGTTTCGATGACTACTCCCTCGTTCAGTGCGGCATGCTTTACAGCCTAGAGCCGGGGCTCCAAAAGCGTTTTGAGAGACATGGAGCATATGAGATGTTCGAAGAGCTGAAAATGGTTTTCCAAGCTCATGCCCGGGTCGAGAGATATGAAGTCTCCGACAAATTCTT
>NW_025289605.1:0-1080 GCF_018294505.1 Triticum aestivum
CATTAATCAAATGACAACACATGTCAATGGTTAGGAAACATAACCATCTTTGATTAATGAGCTAGTCAAGTAGAGGCATACTAGTGACTATATGTTTGTCTATGTATTCACACATGTATCATGTTTCCGGTTAATACAATTCTAGCATGAATAATAAACATTTATCATGATATGAGGAAATAAATAATAACTTTATTATTGCCTCTAGGGCATATTTCCTTCAGTCTCCCACTTGCACTAGAGTCAATAATCTAGATTACATAGTAATGATTCTAACACCCATGGAGTCTTGGTGCTGATCATGTTTTGCTCGTGAGAGAGGCTTAGTCAACGGGTCTGCAACATTCAGATCCGTATGTATCTTGCAAATCTCTATGTCTCCCACTTGGACTTGGTCCCGAATGGAATTGAAGCGTCTCTTGATGTGCTTGGTCCTCTTGTGAAATCTGGATTCCTTTGCCAAGGCAATTGTTCCAGTATTGTCACAGAAGATCTTCATTGGTCCCGATGCACTAGGTATGACACCTAGATCGGAAATGAACTCCTTCATCCAGACTCCTTCATTTGCTGCCTCAGAAGCAGCTATGTACTCCGATTCACATGTAGATCCCGCCACGACGCTTTGTTTAGAACTGCACCAACTTACAGCTCCACCGTTTAATAAAAACACGTATCCGGTCTGCGATTTAGAATCGTCCGGATCAGTGTCAAAGCTTGCATCGACGTAACCATTTACGACTAGCTCTTTGTCACCTCCATATACGAGAAACATATCCTTAGTCCTTTTCAGGTATTTCAGGATGTTCTTGACCGCTGTCCAGTGATCCACTCCTGGATTACTTTGGTACCTACCTGCCAAGCTTATTGCTAAGCATACGTCAGGTCTGGTACACAGCATTGCATACATGATAGAGCCTATGGCTGAAGCATAGGGAACATCTTTCATTTTCTCTCTATCTTCTGCTGTGGTCGGGCATTGAGTTTGACTCAACTTCACACCTTGTAGCACAGGCAAGAATCCTTTCTTTGCCTGATCCATTTTGAACTTTTTCAAAATTTTGTCAAGGTATGTACTTTGTG
>NW_025289606.1:0-1080 GCF_018294505.1 Triticum aestivum
AACGTGCGATCATCTCATCGAAAGACGGGACACGTTAGCAGTCGACTTTGACGATCCGACTACGAACGTGCGAGGACGTCGCGCCTTAGCAATCGCTAAACCAAATCCAAGAGGTTATTGACCACGCCGAAGCACGATCAACCTGACCACGAGGGACTGTTTCCTGCGAGCAAACGAAGAACAAGCAAGAAACTGAGATTGCAATCTGGATATTGCGAATATAAGATGAAAACTTTATTGATCAAGGTGGGGTTCTGTGACGCCTTTGTCTGGCCGTTAAACACAAACGAAGTACGCGAAGTTGCAGCTATGGCGAACTTTTAATCTAAACAAAACCCAAAGTCTAAACGATGCCCTAAGGGCTGTATATATGGAGGAAGAGGGGGGAATTTCGTGTCCCTTGGTGGAGGGGTCCGAAATCAACCCTATCTCTTGTTTCCCCACATATACGGACTCTAAAAATAGCCTATACTTATGTATTTCGAAATTACATGGGCCTGGCCCAATAATAAGGTGACGCAGCACCTAAAATAGTCTCGGGACGAAATTTATGAAGTGGCATCTTGTATATTTCGTCCAAGGCTTCATGCACCCATTATGGTGGCTTCAAAGTCCTGAAATCATCACTTGTAACTCCGTTCTTGTTCCCCTTGCGCATGCCATCATCTCCATGCTTGTTCTTGCTCCAATGTTCATCCTTCTCCAAGCTAGGCCCTTCATTTGTAAGCAAAACAAATGTATCCAATTTAGGCAGCATCATATTCTCATGAACATTAGAATCATTACCAAGAAACGAAAGTACCTGGTAATTTAGTTGGCGTGCACGAGCTCTAGTAATTGGTCCAGTATGTATAGCAGCAGGGGCTGTGGGTGTAACAATTGTATTGATGTCCTCATCATCCTTCCCTTCTTGAAATGAAGTCGTCCTCGACGGAAGTTCATCTTCCTCACCCAAATAAGGCTTCAAATCTGCAATGTTAAAAGTGGGACTAACCCCAAAATCTGCAGGCAGCTCAAGTTTATATGCATTATCATTTATTTTCTCTAACACCTTAAAGGGACCATCAGCACGTGGCATTA
>NW_025289607.1:0-1080 GCF_018294505.1 Triticum aestivum
GCTCTATCACTCAGCGTTTTGGGGACCTAGAGCAATTTCCACGATCGATGAACCCCGGGGTTCGTTTATGTGTCCATCGTCAACACTGAGAGTTTTGGCCAATTCTGACGGGTTTCGTGGACTATTACTCACCGTTTTGGGGTCCCGAAGCGATTTCCATAGTTGTTGAACCCCAAGGTGTCCTTACGTGTTGGTCATCAACACTCGCAGTTTTGGCCGATTCTGGCCCGTTTCATGGACTACTACTCTATTTTGGGGTCTCAGAGTCATTTCCATGATTGACGAACCCCAGGGTGCGTTTACGTGTCGGTCATCAACACTCACATATTTGGCCGAATCGTGTCCGTTTCGTGCACTATTACTCAATGTTTTGGAGACCCAGAGGGATTTCCACGATTGATGAACCCCGGGGTGCATTTATGTGTCTGTCGTCAACACTCACAATTTTGGCCAATTCTGACATGTTTCGTGGACTATTACTCACGGTTTTGGGGTCCCGAAGTGATTTCCATTGTTGTTGAACTCCAAGGTGTGCTTACGTGTTGGTCATCAACACTCGCAGTTTTGGCCGATTCTGGCCCGTTTCATGGACTATTACTCACCGTTTTGGGGTCCCAAAGTGATTTCCATGGTTGTCGAATTCCAAGGTGCGCTTACATGTCGGTCATCAACAATCACAGTTTGGGCCGATTCTGGCCCGTTTCTTGGACTATTACTCTATTTTGGGGTCTTGGAGTCATTTTGATGATTGACGTACCCTTGGTGCGTTTACGTGTCGGTGATCAACACTCACATATTCGGCCGATTCTAGTCCGTTTTGTGCTCTATCACTCAGCGTTTTGGGGACCTAGAGCAATTTCCACGATCGATGAACCCCGGGGTTCGTTTATGTGTCCATCGTCAACACTGAGAGTTTTGGCCAATTCTGACGGGTTTCGTGGACTATTACTCACCGTTTTGGGGTCCCGAAGCGATTTCCATAGTTGTTGAACCCCAAGGTGTCCTTACGTGTTGGTCATCAACACTCGCAGTTTTGGCCGATTCTGGCCCGTTTCATGGACTACTACTCTATTTTGGGGT
>NW_025289608.1:0-1080 GCF_018294505.1 Triticum aestivum
GGTGCTCGTGGGGAACGGCGCTACGGCACGGAGGGGAGCATGCTGAGTTAGGGGAGAGGGTCAGTGACTCACGGCGATGATGAGGGGACGCTCGGCGAGGTCGGGGACGGTCCGGAGCCGGCGAATTTGACGAAGATGGCCGGCGGTCCCGAGGTTGAAGAAGGCATCGAGGGCGGTGTTGTGGCACGTCCGGGGCCTCGTGGCTCGTTGAGGAGGTAGAGGGAGGACCGGCGGAGCTTCCTGGGGCGTCGGTGAGCCGTGGGGTGGCCGGTAGCCACGGTGGCTCTCGTCGGTGGCGGCGGCTCCGTTCGGTCGCGGGAGGGGAAACAGAGGAGCGAGGGGGAGGGAGGTCCAGAGAGCGAGGGAGAAGTGAGAGGGGGTCGGGGCTGCGTGGCGTCGCGGGAGGGACCAGGGAAGGAGGAGGCAGCCAGGCAGGGAGGAGGTGGCCTCCTCGGCTGCGCGCGTGCGAGCACGCAGCTGCTCCCACTGGCAAGAGGAAGACGACAGGGGGGGGAGTAGCGGTGGCGGGCTGGGCCGGCTGGGCCGGTTCTGGTGGGCTGCACGGGTGAGGCCAGGTAAGTCCTTCTCTCTCTCTCTTTTATTTTATTCTTCTGTTTTGTTTTATTTAATTTCGTTTTGCCACTGTTTTGAATTTTAAACAAATTCAAACAATGCCAAAAACTCCTCTGAATAATTTTATTTGGCTAGATGGACTTTTCCAAAAGCTCATAAAATATTTCAGGGGTATTTGAAATTATATTCTAATTATATGAATATAATTCAAATTCAAATAGCTAATGATTTAAATTCAAAGTCCCAAAAATAAATCCTTAAAAATGTTCAATATTTTGGTTGGGACCAGAACCCTTACCAAAAATTATCAAACATTTAAGAAGAGCCTTTTGGAGCAATGAATGAGATTTCTAGGGTTTTTGCCCCTCTTTTATTTAGGGTTTTGAGGCTTCCAATATTCCTCAATTCAAGTTTCAAAAATATAGACATGATGCACACATGAAGCTAGGCTAGAGCAATGCCAGAAGCTAGGGATGTGACAACTCACCCCCACTAAACAAGAATCTC
>NW_025289609.1:0-1080 GCF_018294505.1 Triticum aestivum
AATGTACTTGTTGAAGTGAAGGGTCTGATTGGTGATGAAGTACTCGACCACTTAGGAGAGTGTCATTCCAAATGAGATGCAGCCCCCGAGTGCGGCGTAGCCCCCGAGCATACTACAGGCTTCGACAACGGACATGTCGGAATATGAGAAATATAGTTTTGAATGGATGATTTGTAATTCATCGAGTCGGATTTGGGTAAAGATGAGGAGAAGCTTCCGAGTGATGCTCGGAAGAAGCAAACTCGCAAAAGAGTGAAGTGTGAAGTTTAATTATGAAAGGGACTTATCTGTCTCATGCCCGACGAGGTCTATATCATTGATATGATGAAGAGAATTCCATAGAGGGGTTGGCCGGACGTGTTTGAAATCAACAGGGCGACAAAGTCAGTGTTGTGGTGCGTTAGGACCAGTATGGAGACCGAGTCCGAGCAGCGATGAAGTTGGCGCGTAGAACCGTCGAGTGATCGCGGTAACTTGTGTAAAAAATGGCGCAAGTCAACACAATAATTTCTTGAGGAAATTTGATGTGTGCTGAAATGATTTGTGTGAATAACACCCATAGACACCCGCTGGGAGTGCAAGGGGCTTGCTGGTTGACCAGCAAAAGTTTAAAAGAGCGAAGGATTCGTTCGCACTTGTCGAAGCGAGAAATCCTACTAAACTTGTTGGAATACTGGCTAAAATAAAACGGAAGTGTAGTGTTTTGACTGAGTTGCAGCCCCGGAGGACCGATGCAAACTCGAAATGAAGAACGACACATGGTGTTCGTGAATGATATATGCGAAAAAAGGAAGTTGGACTTCGAAGTCACATAACCAGTACTAAGCAAGTATGTGAAAATAAGCAGTCGAGCGTAGAGGTACACTCGGTGGTGTGGCCTCCGAGTGAACCTGATGTGTGAATTATGGAATACTCGGGAAGACGAAAATAACAGAATGTAAAATGACTTAGCTGTCTGAAGGCGCGCAGGGCGATCGAGTGGTGATGAGGTGACCAACCGAGTGGCGACGCGCGGAGCGGCCGAGTGGTGATGAGGTGACCAACCGAGTGGCGACGCGCGGAGCGGCCGAGTGGTGATGA
>NW_025289610.1:0-1080 GCF_018294505.1 Triticum aestivum
GGGTCTCACGACCCAACATACAAGTCATACAGTCATACAAGCCAACAGCGGAAGTACTTTGTCTGGGTACAGACAACTAGTAAAATAAAAGAGGCTTGGAAGCCTAACTATACTACGTGGTCCATCACAAGCTCAGGGTCACCACCTGGGTCTTTAGCCTACTCGTTGATGTCAACGTCTACATAGAACCCATCAGAAGGGGTTGCAGCGTCTTCTGTAAAAATGTAGATTATAGCAACATGAGTACAAAGGTACTCAGCAAGACTTACATCAGATCCTACATACATGCATAGTATCAAGAAGGGTCGGTGGAGTTATTGCAGCAAGCCAGCTTTGACTCTTGGCTAGACTATCCTACGATACTCCAACTTGAAATAGTTTTGCGCACACGAGTCCACTACTCACCACTTCAATACACTACCGAGGATCCACCTCCGTCTTCCTACGGAAGAGCCATCCTCGGCACTCACAGTTATCTTGAGGCTTTTAATAGTATCCATTTACTTGTCTATGAACTGTATAGGCAACCAAGTAGTCCTTTACCGCGGACACGGCTATTCGAATAGATCATGATAACCCTGCAGGGGTGTACTTCTTCATACATGCTCTCACCTCTTACCGTCGTTTACACGACATGTACTCGGCAACCTTCAAGCGGAAGCCCAACGTGGGTGTCGGCCACGACCTACCTAATCACCTAAGCCTCCGGTCCAGGTTTATCGCCTATTCAGGTTCCATCCGCAGGGAGTCCGGCCGAGGTTTCCCATACGGCCCCGAACGATGTGAACAGGGTTCCCGAGATACCTAACGGGTATTCGGTACACCATGCCACGTACCTACCGCATCACAGCCCACCCCTACGGTCAGCGCTGTCCACGGCCTCCAGTAGGCTACAAACACCAGAAACTACTTGCAACTCCTGGACGGAGAACTAGGGTGAATAAGAAGTCGAGAGGGTCCATTGGTTTCGGGCCCAATGCATGGTAGTAGCTGATTCTTAAATCACACATACAGATCTCAGTGCTTAAGGTCGGCTTCAATGAAACAACCCACCATGTACTCCTACATGGCCTCTCATCG
>NW_025289611.1:0-1080 GCF_018294505.1 Triticum aestivum
ATACATGTGTGGATACATAGACAACACCATGTCCCTAGTAAGCCTCTAGTTGACTAGCTCGTTAATCAATAGATGGTTACGGTTTCCTGACCATGGACATTGGATGTCGTTGATAACGGGATCACATCATTAGGAGAATGATGTGATGGACAAGACCCAATCCTAAGCCTAGCACAAGATCAAGTAGTTCGTATGCTAAAGCTTTTCTAATGTCAAGTATCATTTCCTTAGACCATGAGATTGTGCAACTCCCGGATACCGTAGGAGTGCTTTGGGTGTGCCAAACGTCACAACGTAACTGGGTGGCTATAAAGGTACACTACGGGTATCTCTGAAAGTGTCTGTTGGGTTGGCACGAATCGAGATTGGGATTTTGTCACTCCGTGTAAACGGAGAGGTATCTCTGGGCCCACTCGATAGGACATCATCATAATGTGCACAATGGGACCAAGGGGTTGATCACGGGATGATGTGTTACGGAACGAGTAAAGAGACTTGCCGGTAACGAGATTGAACAAGGTATCGGTATAGCGATGATCGAATCTCGGGCAAGTACCATACCGCTAGACAAAGGGAATTGTATACGGGATTGATTGAGTCCTTGACATCGTGGTTCATCCGATGAGATCATCGTGGAACATGTGGGAGCCAACATGGGTATCCAGATCCCGCTGTTGGTTATTGACCGGAGAACATCTCGGTCATGACTACATGTCTCCCGAACCCGTAGGGTCTACACACTTAAGGTTCGATGACGCTAGGGTTATAAAGGAAGTTTGTATGTGGTTACCGAATGTTGTTCGGAGTCCCGGATGAGATCCCGGACGTCACGAGGAGTTCCGGAATGGTCCGGAGGTAAAGATTTATATATAGGAAGTCCTGTTTCGGCCATCGGGACAAGTTTCGGGGTCATCGGTATTGTACCGGGACCACCGGAAGGGTCCCGGGGGCCCACCGGGTGGGGCCACCTGCCCGGGGGGGCCACATGGGCTGTAGGGGGTGTGCCTTGGCCTACATGGGCCAAGGGCACCAGCCCCAAGAGGCCCATGCGCCTAGGGAACCCTAGAGGGAAGAGTCCTC
>NW_025289612.1:0-1080 GCF_018294505.1 Triticum aestivum
AACAACAAAAGACGAACGGAGCTAGCTGGAATGCATAGCTTGTTAGCACGAAACACAAATCCATCATTAACGACAAACTTGTTCCACATTCTTCCTTCTTTACAATTCTGCATTACATCTTTAAAATCAGCATCATGCACATATTGATCTTTGATGGTCTCCAAACCAAATATTTTGAAGTCAAGTTGTGAAAGCATAGTATAGCGATGAGACAATGCATCAGCAATAACATTTTCTTTTCCCTTCTTGTGTTTAATGACATAAGGAAAAGTCTCAATGAATTCAACCCATTTAGCATGTCTACGATTCAGTTTAGCTTGACTTTTAATATGTTTCAAAGATTCATGATCAGAATGTATAACAAATTCTTTGGGCCATAAATAATGTTGCCATGTTTCTAAAGTCCGAACAAGAGCATATAATTCTTTATCATAAGAAGAATAATTCAGACTAGGCCCACTCAATTTTTCAGAAAAGTATGCAACAGGTTTGCCATCTTGTAATAACACACCTCCTAATCCAATTCCACTAGCATCACATTCAAGCTCAAAAGTCTTATTAAAATCAGGAAGTTGGAGTAAAGGAGGATGTGTCAACTTATCTTTCAATACCGTGAAGGCTTCTTCCTGTGCGGTACCCCAAACAAAAGGCACATCCTTCTTTGTAAGCTCGTTGAGAGGTGCAGCAATGGTGCTGAAATCTCTCACAAAACGCCTATAGAATCCAGCGAGGCCAAGAAAACTCCTCACTTGTGTGACCGTTTTGGGCTGCGGCCAACTCTCAATAGCTTCAATCTTGGCTTTATCAACTTCAATTCCCTGTGGAGTAACAACATAGCCAAGAAAAGATACTCGGTCGGTGCAAAAGGTGCACTTCCCAAGGTTACCAAACAAACGTGCATCACGTAGAGCAATAAAAACAGCACGTAAATGTTCCAAATGTTCCTCCAAAGATCTGCTATAAATCAATATGTCATCAAAGTAAACTACCACAAATCGTCCAATGAAAGCACGTAAAACTTCGTTCATTAATCTCATGAAAGTACTAGGTGCATTAGTTAATCCAAAAGGCATGACTAAC
>NW_025289613.1:0-1080 GCF_018294505.1 Triticum aestivum
ACATCCACTCCGTGTAGACTCGACGCGTCCGTTTCCCCCCTCCGGGTGCCGGCGGCGGCGCCGTTCGTGAGGGGGGCCACGCACCGGAGACGCGTGCTGCCTCTTCGGACATGCCACAACACCACCCCGCATGTATGAGGGCCCGGTACGACGCTTCGGTGGCATTGCTACCCCCCCAGGGCCCCCGTCCCGCCTAACCCTGTAGCGTTTGACCACGGGATCTAGCCCTTTGACTTTGCACGGACGGGCTTTGACCAGTGGACCTCTCCACCCGGTTGTGTCGTGTCGGCCCAGAGGGACACCGGGGAGCAACATCCGGGCCAGGCCCACAGCTACATCCACTCCGTGTAGACCCGACGCGTCCGTTTCCCCCCTCCGGGTGCCGGCGGCGACGCCGTCCGTGAGGGGGGGCACGCACCGGAGACGCGTGTTGGGCGTTTGCAACCGCCTCAACACTTCCAGACTTGTGAGAGGCCGCCTACGCAAGATTTTACGGTATGCTACCCCCCGAAGGCCGCCGACCACAGTCGTAGACGTGCGAAGAGCAATCCGCGTAGAGGGAAGTGTTCAGATACTTCTCCATCACAAAAAATTATGAAAAATTACCATCAGTCCTATAGCACATGTGCCCACGTTGTGTAAAAAACTCATGATTTTATCGCGCTCCAAGTATTTAATAATATTCACACTGCATCGTTACCGCAGAACATCTACCACCGTTTCATTGCCGTCCGTGAGGGGGGCCACAACCCGGAGATGCGTGCCACCTCTTCGGACATGCCACAACACCACCCCGCATGTATGAGGGCCCGGTACGACGCTCCGGTGGCATTGCTACCCCCCCAGGGCCCCCGTCCCGCCTAACCCTGTAGCGTTTGACCACGGGATCTAGCCCTTTGACTTTGCACGGACGGGCTTTGACCAGTGGACCTCTCCACCCGGTTGTGTTAGGTCGGCCCATAGGAACACTTTGGAGCAACATCCGGGCCAGGCCCACAGCTACATCCACTCCGTGTAGACTCGACGCGTCCGTTTCCCCCCTCCGGGTGCCGGCGGCGGCGCCGTTCGTGAGGGGGGCCA
>NW_025289614.1:0-1080 GCF_018294505.1 Triticum aestivum
ATGATATGCTTGATGAATTGAGTGGCTCTACAATATTCTCCAAAGTTGATTTGCGTAGTGGCTACCATCAAATTCGTATGAAATTGGGAGATGAATGGAAAACAGCATTTAAAACTAAGTTTGGATTATATGAGTGGTTAGTCATGCCTTTTGGGTTAACTAATGCACCTAGTACTTTCATGAGATTAATGAACGAAGTTTTACGTGCTTTCATTGGACGATTTGTGGTAGTTTACTTTGATGACATATTGATTCATAGCAGATCTTTGGAAGAACATTTGGAACATTTACGTGCTGTTTTTATTGCTCTACGTGATGCATGTTTGTTTGGTAACCTTGGGAAGTGCACCTTTTGCACCGACCGAGTATCTTTTCTTGGCTATGTTGTTACTCCACAGGGAATTGAAGTTGATAAAGCCAAGATTGAAGCTATTGAGAGTTGGCCGCAGCCCAAAACGGTCACACAAGTGAGGAGTTTTCTTTGCCTCGCTGGATTCTATAGGCGTTTTGTGAGAGATTTCAGCACCATTGCCGCACCTCTCAATGAGCTTACAAAGAAAGATGTGCCTTTTCTTTGGGGTACCGCACAGGAAGAAGCCTTCATGGTATTGAAAGATAAGTTGACACATGCTCCCTTACTCCAACTTCCTGATTTTAATAAGACTTTTGAGCTTGAATGTGATGCTAGTGGAATTGGATTAGGAGGTGTGTTATTACAAGATGGCAAACCTGTTGCATACTTTTCTGAAAAATTGAGTGGGCCTAGTCTGAATTATTCTACTTATGATAAAGAATTATATGCTCTTGTTCGGACTTTAGAAACATGGCAACATTATTTATGGCCCAAAGAATTTGTTATACATTCTGATCATGAATCTTTGAAACATATTAAAAGTCAAGCTAAACTGAATCGTAGACATGCTAAATGGGTTGAATTCATTGAGACTTTCCCTTATGTCATTAAACACAAGAAGGGAAAAGAAAATGTTATTGCTGATGCATTGTCTCGTCGCTATACTATGCTTTCACAACTTGACTTCAAAATATTTGGTTTGGAGACCATCAAAGATCAATATGTGC
>NW_025289615.1:0-1080 GCF_018294505.1 Triticum aestivum
GGCACACGTTTCCAGCCGCGCCCCCAGGTTTCGGCCCCCAAATGCACAAAAATTCAAAGTTCTCTTTCCCGCTACCAAAAAAATGACACATATTCGGCGATCATCGTGCCACAGGTCGGCGATCATCATGTCACGGGTCGGCGATTGAACATAGCCAAAGTCCGACAATCAAAAGGGTAGGAACCATAAACATGGAACTCAAATGGCAGGCTCCTCTACCATAGGGGTGGAGAGCTGGCGTAGGCATTGTGGGCGCAGTTGCAGTGCTCGGCGTAGGAGTGGGCGCAGTTACAGTGCTCGGCGTTGGCATGGCAGTGGTCGCCGCCGGTCACGGCATCTGGTTCAATATGAGGTCGCGCTCCGCCAGGTACCACGTCTTCACCTGCTGGTCCTTCGTCGCCATGTTTGCTCCCATCAGCAACGCCAGGTTGGTGTTCCTCTTCTTCGCGGCGACGTTGGTCCTGAGAAGGTCGAGTTTAATGTCCTACTTCATCATCAACGCCGACCACCTTGCCTCAGACTTCTCCTCCCTCTTGGCGATGTGGCTCCTGGCTAATCAAATGGGCTTTTTACAGAGACTAGTAGAACGCCCGTGCGTTGCTACGGGCTACAACGCATATAAATGAATCAAACAAATGATTAAGGTCGTCTTCAAGATCGAAGCTCATTTCTTACTCATACATCTGAGTTTTGGACATCAAACGGGCGCCCAATAAGCTTCCAACAATTCAACCGTCTCGATAGTCCGGGCTTCCCAAATCCAAACCATATGCGGGGGAGAAATGTGGTTGTCCAGACTATTCGTCATGTTATCTCCAAGACGCGGGCCCAACATGAAAACCCCACCCCACGATGCACCCTTCCCTTTTCCTGTCGGACCCTTCCCTCCCAGCCGATTTCCTGCCGTAGCGGGACATTTCTCGCTAGAGCCCTCTCCATTAAAACTGATGACGCCCATATCACCTTCGCCATGGTGCCCTATCTTCTTTACAACATACTTCCCCATGGACCAACAAGGAGGAGTCGCCCGCCAAGCGCCTCGCTTTCCACCCTGATCCCCGACCCCTGTGTTCATGTCGA
>NW_025289616.1:0-1080 GCF_018294505.1 Triticum aestivum
TTTCCTCTGCATGACCTGTCATTGCCACAGTAACTAGATGAAACCCACTAGCATGTGTAGGAGTTGATTGAGCCATGTGTATGTGTTGTTCCTACCTTGCTATGCCTGCTATGCTTAGAGTCGTGTCAGGTCTGGTTCATCTGGGTGATGGGCTAGAGTGAAATGTTAATGTCGGTAATGAGAGTGGTGTGGTGAACACGATTTGGTAAAGGTATCGATGAGAGGCCATGTAGGAGTACATGGTGGGTTGTTTCATTGAAGCCGACCCTAAGCACCGAGATCTGTATATGTGATTTAAGATACAGCTACTACCATGCATTGGGCCCTGAAATATGACCCCGCTCGACTTCTTATTCACCCTAGCTCTCTGTCCAGGAGTTGCAAGTAGTTTCTGGTGTTTGTAGCCTACTGGAGGCCGTGGACAGCGCTGACCGTAGGGGTGGGCTGTGATGCGGTAGGTACGTGGCCGGGTGTATCGGATACCCGTTAGGTATCTCGGGAACCCTGTTCACATTGTTCGGGGCCGTATGGGAAACCTCGGCCGGACTCCCTGCGGATGGAACCTGAATAGGCGATAAACCTGGACTAGAGGCTTAAGTGTTTAGGTAGGTCGTGGTCTACACCCACGTCAGCTTTCGCTTGAAGTCTGCCGAGCACATGTCGTGTGCAGACGCTAAGTGGTGGAAACATGTATGAAGAAGTACACCCCTGCAGGGTTATCATAATCTATTCGAATAGCCGCGTCCGCGGTAAAGGACTACTTGGTTGCCGATACAGTTCATAGACAAGTAAATGGAAACTACTAAAAGCCTCAAGATAAGTGTGAGTGCCGAGGATGGCTCTTCCGTAGGAAGACGGAGGTGGATCCTCGGTAGTGTATTGAAGTGGTGAGTAGTGGACTCGTGTGCGCAAAACATTTCAAGTTGGAGTATCGTAGGATAGTCTAGCCAAGAGTCAAAGCTGGCTTGCTGCAATAACTCCACCAACCCTTCTTGATAATATGCATGTATGTAGGATCTGATGTAAGTCTTGCTGAGTACCTTTGTACTCATGTTGCTATAATCTACATTTTACAGAAGA
>NW_025289617.1:0-1080 GCF_018294505.1 Triticum aestivum
TCACCTCGTCCTTTGCTAGTGCCCGCTTATTCTGTAGTCCCTGTTTCGAGTTGCAAATATTAGCAACAGAACCAGTATCAAATACCCAGGTGCTACTGCGAGCTCTAGTAAGGTACACATCAATAACATGTATATCACATATACCTTTGTTCACCTTGCCATCCTTCTTATCCGCCAAATACTTGGGGCAGTTCCGCTTCCAGTGACCAGTCTGCTTGCAGTAGAAGCACTCAGTTTCAGGCTTAGGTCCAGACTTGGGTTTCTTCTCTTGAGCAGCAACTTGCTTGCCGTTCTTTTTGAAGTTCCCCTTTTTCTTCCCTTTGCCCTTTTTCTTGAAACTAGTGGTCTTGTTAACCATCAACACTTGATGCTCCTTCTTGATTTCTACCTCCGCAGCTTTCAGCATTGCGAAGAGCTCGGGAATAGTCTTGTTCATCCCTTGCATATTATAGTTCATCACGAAACTCTTGTAGCTTGGTGGCAGTGATTGGAGAATTCTGTCAATGACGCAATCATCTGGAAGATTAACTCCCAATTGAATCAAGTGATTATTATACCCAGACATTTTGAGTATATGCTCACTGACAGAACTGTTCTCCTCCATCTTGCAGCTATAGAACTTATTGGAGACTTTATATCTCTCAATTCGGGCATTTGCTTGAAATATTAACTTCAACTCCTGGAACATCTCATATGCTCCATGACGTTCAAAACGTCGTTGAAGTCCCGATTCTAAGCCGTAAAGCATGGCACACTGAACTATCGAGTAGTCATCAGCTTTGCTCTGCCAGACGTTCATAACATCTGGCGTTGCTCCAGCAGCAGGCCTGGCACCCAGCGGTGCTTCCAGGACGTAATTCTTCTGTGCAGCAATGAGGATAATCCTCAAGTTACGGACCCAGTCCGTGTAATTGCTACCATCATCTTTCAACTTTGCTTTCTCAAGGAACGCATTAAAATTCAACGGAACAACAGCACGAGCCATCTATCTACAATCAACATAAACAAGCAAGATACTATCAGGTACTAAGTTCATGATAAATTTAAGTTCAATTAATCATATTATTTAAGAACTCCCAC
>NW_025289618.1:0-1080 GCF_018294505.1 Triticum aestivum
ACGTAAGCACACCTTGGGGTTCAAAACCTATGGAAATGACCTTGGGACCCCAAAACGGTGAGTAATAATCCACGGAACATGTCAGAATTGGCCAAAACTGTCAGTGTTGACGACGGACACATAAACTCACTCTGGGGTTCATCAATCGTGGAAATCGCTCTGGGTCCCCAAAACGCTGAGTAATAGTGCACGAAACGGACTATAATCGGCCGAATATGTGAGTGTTGATGACCGACACGTAAACGCACCCCGGGGTTCGTCAATCGTGGAAATGACTCCGAGACCCCAAAATAAAGTAATAGTCCAAGAAACGGGCCAGAATCGGCAAAAACTATGATTGTTGATGACCGACACGTAAGCGCACCTTGGAGTTCGACAACCATGGAAATCGCTTTGGGATCCCAAAACAGTGAGTAATAGTCCATGAAACGGGACAGAATCGGTCAAAACTTCGAGTGTTGATGACCAACACGTAAGCACACATTGGGGTTCAACAACTATGGAAATCGCTTCGGGACCCCAAAACGGTAAGTAATAGTCCATGAAACTTGTCAGAATTGGCCAAAACTGTCAGTGTTGACGACGGACACATAAACGAACCCCGGGAATCATCAATCGTGGAAATCGCCCTGGGTCCCCAAAACACTGAGTAATAGTGCACAAAATAGACTAGAATCGGCCGAATATATGAGCGTTGATGACCGACACGTAAACGCACTCTGGGGTTCGTCAATCATGGAAATGACTACGAGACCCCAAAATAGAGTAATAGTCCAAGAAACGGGCAAGAATCGGCCCAAACTGTGATTGTTGATGACCGACACGTAAGCACACCTTGGGGTTCAACAACTATGGAAATCGCTTCGGGACCCCAAAACGGTGAGTAATAGTCCATGAAACTTGTCAGAATTGGCCAAAACTGTCAGTGTTGACGATGGACACATAAATGCACCCCGGGGTTCATCAATCGCGGAAATTCCTCTGGGTCCCAAAAACGCTGAGTAATAGTGCATCAAACGGACTAGAATCGGCCGAATATGTGAGTGTTGATGACCGACAGGTAAACGCACCCCGGGGTTC
>NW_025289619.1:0-1080 GCF_018294505.1 Triticum aestivum
CTTGCAGCTATAGAACTTATTGGAGACTTCATATCTCTCAATCCGGGCATTTGCTTGAAATATTAACTTCAACTCCTGGAACATCTCATATGCTCCATGACGTTCAAAACGTCGTTGAAGTCCCGATTCTAAGCCGTAAAGCATGGCACACTGAACTATCGAGTAGTCATCAGCTTTGCTCTGCCAGACGTTCATAACATCTGGCGTTGCTCCAGCAGCAGGCCTGGCACCCAGCGGTGCTTCCAGGACGTAATTCTTCTGTGCAGCAATGAGGATAATCCTCAAGTTACGGACCCAGTCCGTGTAATTGCTACCATCATCTTTCAACTTTGCTTTCTCAAGGAACGCATTAAAATTCAATGGAACAACAGCACGAGCCATCTATCTACAATCAACATAAACAAGCAAGATACTATCAGGGACTAAGTTCATGATAAATTTTAAGTTCAATTAATCATATTATTAAAGAACTCCCACTTAGATAGACATCCCTCTAATCCTCTAAGTGATCACGTGATCCAAATCAACTAAACCATGTCCGATCATCACGTGAGATGGAGTAGTTTCATCGGTGAACATCTTTATGTTGATCATATCTACTATATGATTCACGCTCGACCTTTCGGTCTCCGTGTTCCGAGGCCATATCTGCATATGCTAGGCTCGTCAAGTTTAACCTGAGTATTCTGCGTGCACAACTGTTTTGCACCCGTTGTATTTGAACGTAGAGCCTATCACACCCGATCATCACGTGGTGTCTCAGCACGAAGAACTTTTGCAACGGTGCATACTCAGGGAGAACACTTCTTGATAATTTAGTGAGAGATCATCTTATAATGCTACCGTCAATCAAAGCAAGATAAGATGCATAAAAAGATAAACATCACATGCAATCAATATAAGTGATATGATATGGCCATCATCATCTTGTGCTTGTGATCTCCATCTCCGAAGCACCGTCATGATCACCATCGTCACCGGCGCGACACCTTGATCTCCATCGTAGCATCGTTGTCGTCTCGCCAATCTTATGCTTCCACGACTATCACTACCGTTTAGTAATAAAGTAAAGCATTACAT
>NW_025289620.1:0-1080 GCF_018294505.1 Triticum aestivum
TCTCGTAGGGAGACGGGAGCGGATCCATAGTGGTGTATTGATATGGTGAATATGTGGACTCGTGTGCGCCACCTCAAAAGAGTTACTTGCAGTCGTAGTTCAGGATAGCCACCGAGTCAAAGCTGGCTTGCTGCAGTTAAACCCCACCACCCCTTTGTTGATAATGATGCATATGTAGTTAGTTCTGATGTAAGTCTTGCTGGGTACATTTGTACTCACGTTTGCCTATTTTATGTTTTTGCAGAGAGACTTCAGTCTCACTAGTATTACCGCGTGGTCTTCGACGTTTATCTTGTTACCTCAGCTACGATCTTGTGCCCTCGGCAGGATCTGATAGATAGTCAGGCTTCTCAGCCTTTTTCATTTATAGTTGTCTGTACTCAGACATGATAGCTTCCGCTTGTGCTTTGACTTGTATGCTCTGAGTGTTGGGTCATGAGACCCATGTTTGTAATATCTCGCTCCTCGGAGCCTATTGAGTAAACTACTTGAGTCGTAGAGTCATCTTGTGATGCCATGTTGTATTGCACATATCGAGCATATTGTGTGTATGTTATTGAAATGCTTGATATGTGTGGGATCTGACCATCTAGTTGTTTATCTTTAGTAGCCTCTCTTACCGGGAAATGTCTCCTGGTGTTTCCATTGAGCCATGGTAGCTTGCTACTGCTCCGGAACACTTAGGCTGGCCGGCATGTGTCCTTCTTCATTCCTGTGTCTGTCCCTTCGGGGAAATGTCACGCGGTGAATACCGGAGTCCTGTTAGCCCGCTACAGCCCGGTTCACCGGAGTCCTGCTAGCCCAGTGCTACAGCCTGGATTCACTCGCTGATGACCGACACGTTCGATGCTGGGTCATGGATGCCTGTCCCTGTAAGTCTGTGCCGCTTTGGGTTTACGACTAGCCATGTCAGCCCGGGCTCCTTATCATATGGATGCTAGCGACACTGTCATATACGTGTGCCAAAAGGTGCAAACGGTCCCGGGCAAAGGTAAGGCGACACCCGTGGGAATACCGTGCGTGAGGCCGCAAAGTGATATGAGGTGTTACATGCTAGATCGATGTGGCATTGAGTCGGGG
>NW_025289621.1:0-1080 GCF_018294505.1 Triticum aestivum
GTGGGCTGGGCCGGCTGCTGGCTGGGCCAGCCAGCTGGCTGGGCCGCACAGTGGAGGAGCCCAGGTAAGCTCCTCCTGTTATTTATTTCTGTTTTTCTAATTTCTGACATTTGTTTTGATTTAAAAATATATTAAATCATTTATTTAACTTATGCCAATTTTTGCAGGAGCTAGATATATTATTCCAGAGCTCCTTTATAAATGGCATAATATTTGGACATATATTAATATATATAAATAATATATTTCCAATGCAAATAATTATGCATTAATTCCAAATGCCCAAAATAAATACCTATGAGCTCTTAAAAATATTGGTTTGATTTTTATCTCTGTCCAATATTTTCAGAGAGCAACATGAGCATTTTCTTGGACCTTTTTGGAGAAATTTTTATTTGGATCATTTTCAAAATGATTCTGAGGGTTTCACAGATCCCCATTTCAAATTAAATGGAAATTTAAACATGATGCACACACTCTGATGCATGACTAGCTAGGGTGTGACAACTCACCCCCACTCAAAAGAATCTCGTCCCGAGATTTGGATTCCTCCGGGAAGAAGGTGGGATACTCGAGTCGAAGACGATCCTCCCTTTCCCAGGTTGCTTCATCTTCAGAATGGTGCGACCATTGAACTTTGAGAAACTTGATATTCTGGCGTCGGGTGGTACGTTCGGCCTGATCGAGGATACGAATGGGGTACTCTCGATATGTAAGATTATCTTGGAGATCAAGCGTTTCGTGGTCCACTTCACGGATAGGATCCGAGAAACAACGCCTGAGTTGAGAAACGTGGAAGACATCGTGGACTCTGGAGAGGTGCGGAGGTAGTTCCAACTGGTAGGCAACTTCTCCTCGTTTGGCGAGAATGCGAAAAGGTCCAATGTAACGAGGAGCCAATTTGCCTTTGATACCGAAACGATGGGTTCCCTTCAGAGGGGTGACCCGAAGATAAGCCTTCTCGTCAACCTCGAAAGTCATAGCCTTATGTTTTCGGTCATATTGACTCTTTTGACGAGATTGGGCTGTTTTCAACTTTTCACGAACGATGCGAACTTGTTCTTCTGCTTCCTGAATCAT